>NC_057799.1:293158715-293437256 GCF_018294505.1 Triticum aestivum
GAAGGGGGCGACGACGGCGGTGGCGGACTCGGCCACGGCGGCGCGGTCGTGCGCGGCGCGGACTCCGCGACGGAGACGGCGGCGCGAGGTGGGCCGGCTCGGCAGGGCCGCTGGCCCAGTCGAGCGTTGACTTTTTTTAAACTGATTTCGCCAAAAAAAATCCTAGAAAATAAAATAAAAATCTAAAAATACCAAAACAAATTTTCACCGTCTAAATAAAATATTTAGAACAGGATGAACATTTTCTTGGCCCTAAAATGCAATTTTAAAATATGCAAATTTTTCGAATTCAAATAAAATTAATTATTTGATTTTAATCTTTTCCTCGAATATTTCATTTATTTTGGAGAAGTCATATCATATCCTTTCATATATTTTTAATATGAAATATTTTCGGAGAGAAAAGTAATTAAAACCAAAGTGATCCTTGTTTCGATATTTGATGAAATTCAAATATGAAAAACGTGAAATCCCCAACTCTCTTCGTGGGTCCTTGAGTTGCTTAGAATTTCGTGGATCGCATAACAAAATGCAATAAAATATGATATGCATGAATGACCTATGTATAACATTCCAAATTGAAAATTTGGGATGTTACAAACCTACACCCCTTAAGACGAATCTCGTCCTCGAGATTCGGGTTGGCTAGAAAATATGTGTGGGTGGTCTTTGCGTAGATCATCCTCTCGTTCCCAGGTGGCTTCATCCTCGGTATGGTGGCTCCACTGAACTTTGCAAAACTTGATAACCTTGCTGCATGTAACTCGGCTGGCAAACTCGAGAATCTTGACTAGTTTCTCCTCATAAGTTGGATCACTATCCAACTGAATTGCTTCCAGGGGCACTGTATCTCTCAGAGGGATATCGGCCATCTCTGCATGGCACTTCTTCAACTGGGAAACGTGAAACACATCATGAACTCCTGACAGTCCTTCGGGTAACTCTAACTTGTAGGCTACTTCTCCCATGCGTTCCAAAACTCGGTATGGTCCTACGAATCTCGGGGCTAACTTTCCCTTGACTCCAAAACGTTTAACTCCTCGTAGTGGTGACACACGGAGATATGCTCTATCTCCGATTTCATAGACTACCTCCTTGCGTTTCGAGTCTGCATAACTCTTCTGTTTGGACTGAGCTACCTTCAGTCTATCTCTAATCAGCTTAACCTTCTCTTCCGACTCTTTGATCAAATCTGGCCCAAACAACTGACGGTCTCCAACTTCATCCCACGTTAACGGTGTTCTGGACCTTCTTCCATAGAAGGCTTCGAATGGTGCCATCTTCAAACTAGCTTGGTAGCTGTTGTTGTATGAGAACTCCGCGTATGGAAAATTGTCATCCCAACTAGATCCATAATCAAGTGCACAAGCTCTCAACATATCCTCCAGAATCTGATTGACTCTTTCGGTCTGCCCATCTCTGTGGATGAAAGGTTGTACTGAACTCTAGCCTCGTACCCAAAGTCTGGTGCAGCTGGTGCCAAAACTTTGAAGTGAACTGTGTCCCTCTATCTGATACGATGGTCCTCGGAACTCCGTGCAGACATACGATCCTGGTCATATATATCTTGGCCAACTTTGCACTGGTATAGGTGGTTTTCACTGGGATAAAGTGAGCCACTTTGGTCAAGCGATCCACTAGTACCCAGATAGAGTCATATCCCGATCAGGTCCTGGGTAAGCCGGTGATGAAATCCATGCCAAGCTTATCCCACTTCCATTCGGGTATCGACATAGGCTACAGTAATCTTGTTGGCTTCTGTTGTTCTGCCTTCACTCTCTGACATACATCACATACGGCTACATACTCGGCAATATCCTTCTTCATACCAGTCCACCCGAAACGTTCCTTCAAATCCAAATACATCTTGGTGTTTCCAGGGTGTATCGAGTATGGCGAGTCATGTGCTTCCTGTAGTATCAATTTCCTTATCTCTGCATTACCGGGCACATAAATACGGTCCTCGAACCACAAGGTGTCGTGCTCATCCTCACGAAAACCTTTGGCCTTTCCTTTGCTCATTCTCTCCTTTATTTCAGCAATTTCCTTGTCATCCTTCTGAGCTTCACGAATCTTTCCCAACAAGGTAGACTGAACTTCCATTGCTGCAACAAAACCTCTAGGAACAATCTCCAAATGAAGCTCCCTGAGATCTTTGACTAACTCCTCTGGCAATCCTCCTATTAAGAGAGTATTGACGTAACTCTTCCGGCTCAAAGCATCTGCTACGACATTGGCCTTTCCTGGATGATAGTGCAGCTTCATGTCATAATCCTTTATAAGCTCCAACCATCTCCTCTTCCTGAGATTCAGCTCCTTCTGTGTGAAAATATACTTCAAACTCTTATGATCCGTGTACACATCACAATGGTTTCCAATAAGAAAATGTCTTCAAGTTTTGAGTGCATGCACTACAGCTGCTAACTCCAAATCATGCGTGGCGTAATTCAACTCATGCGGTCAAAGTTGACATGAGGCATATGAAACAACTCTTCCGTCTTGCATAAGTGCTCCTCCAAGTCCTAAGCGTGATGCGTCGCAATACACTTGGAAATCTTTGCATATATCCGGCAGAATCAGCACTGGGGCTGTAGTCAGACGTTTCTTCAACTCCTGAAAACTGTCCTCACATTCTTCTGTCCATTTGAACTTATTGTCCTTCTTCAACAACTCCGTCATGGGCTTTGCGATCTTTGAGAAATTCTCAATGAATCTCCGATAGTATCTCATGAGTCCAAGAAAACTGCGGATCTCTCCAACTGAGGTGGGTGATAACCAATCGGTGACTGACTGAACCTTGGTGGGATCCACTGCTATACCTTCTCCTAATATAACATGTCCATGAAATCCAACTTCCTTCAACCAAAACTCACATTTGCTGAACTTGGCATACAACTGATGTTCCCTGAGTTTCTCGAGAACTAATCGCAAATGCTCCTTGTGTTCTTCTTCATTCTTCGAGTATACCAAGATATCATCAAAGAACACCACAACAAACTTATCCAAGAACTCCATAAACACCTTATTCATCATGCTCATGAAATAGGCAGGGGCATTAGTCAATCGAAATGACATAGCCGTATACTCATAAAGCCTGTACCTTGTGGTGAAAGCTGTCATAGGTATATCTTTTTCTCGAATCTTCAACTGGTGGTATCCTGATCGCAGGTCGATCTTCAAAAACACTTTAGCTCCTTGCAGCCGGTCAAACAAATCATTGATCATCGGCGGTGGGTATTTGTTCTTGATCGTTACTTAATTCAACGCATGATAATCTACAACCATCCTTAATGATCCATCCTTCTTCTCAACCAGGAGCACTGGGGCTCCCCATGGTGATGAACTTTGTCGAATGTAACCTTTCTCCAATAACTCCTTGATCTGCTTCTTAATCTCTTCCAGATCATTTGCAGGCATCCGGTATGGTCTCTTCGATATCGGTCTGGTGCCTGGCAACAGTTCTATTAGAAACTCGATGTCTCGATCTGGCGGCATGCCTGGTACCTCCTTTGGGAATACATCTGGGTAATCCTTCACTACAGGTACTTCCTCCTAGACGAATCCGGAGAAGGAATTTACTTGGGTCCTCCTTGGCGCATGCCTGGATACATACTTAATCCGTTTTCCCTCCGGGGTAGTGAGCATAATTGACTTGCTTGCGCAAGCAATGTTTCCTCCATACTTCGATAGCCAATCCATTCCCGGTATCACATCCAATCCTTGGGATTCCAAAATTATTAGGTCTGAGGGGAAAACATGGCTGCCAATGGTTAAGGGTAACCGGTCGCACCATCGGCTGGCCATATACTGTGCATCGGGTGAGCTCACTAACAAAGGTGTCCTAAGGGCTAAGGTGGGTAACTTAAACTTGTCCACAAATCCCCTTGAAATGTATGAATGCGATGCACCAGTATCAAAAAGAACGAGAGCGGTAAATGACTTAACCAAAAACTTACCGATAACTGCATCTGGCTACTCTTCAACTTCCTCCACGTTCACATGGTTCACTTGTCCCCTGTTGAAAGGGTTGGGCTTCTTCCCAGAGCTTCCATTGCCATTTCCATTCTTTGCTTCAGGGCACTCAGTGGCATAGTGTCCAGTCTTCCCGCACTTGAAACAAGTAATGTGACTTAGGTCCTTCTTGGCGGGTGTGGCTGGATTGGAGTGGTTCTGATTGTTGTTTGTTCCATTCCATTCCCATTTTTGGGGCCATTGTGATTATGAGATCTTCCTCCATTGTGGGTATGACCTCCATGGTTATGGGTGTATCCTCCCGAGTTCGGGCTAAAACGAGGCTTCTGCGATGCTCTTGAATTATATTTCCCTTGTCCATACTTTCTCTTACGGCTCTCAATCTGCTGCTGCTTCCCTTCAATCATAAGAGCCTTGTCTACCAACTCCTGGTAGTTGTTAAATGTTGCCACCATTAACTGCATGCTTATCTCATCATTCAGCCCTTCCATAAACTTCTCCTGCTTCGCGGCATCTGTGGCCACATCATCTGGGGCATAGCGAGATAACTTGCTAAACTCATCTACGTACTGCCCCACGGTGCGATTTCCCTGGCGTAGGTTGCGAAACTCACGCTTCTTCATGCTCATAGCTCTAGTTGAGACATGGGTTGTGCGAAAAGCTTGCTGAAACTGCTCCCAAGTGACATTGGCTATAGGGAAAGTGGTCGTGTAATTCTCCCACCATGAGGCTGCGGGTCCATCCAATTGATATGCGGCAAAGTGCACCTTCTCAGCATCTGTGCAACCTACGGTGGTCAACTCCCTTCCAATACAGCGTAGCCAATCATCAGCAACTATCGGCTCGATGCTACTGGAAAACACAGGCGGCTGCAACCTCAGAAAACGGGCTAAATTGTCAACTGGAGGTGGTGGTGGTGGGTTGTTGTTGTCGTTGCCTTGGTTCTGAACTAACAACTGCATCAAGGCATTCTGCTGCTGGATCAACTGAGTGAGCTCCGGTGGGAAGACAAATCCGGGGTCACGTCTCGGAGGCATCTGATGGGTTTAGAGGGTAGAGATTAGAATAGAAAGAGAATAGAAAGAGGTCTAAGGAGAAAAATCACTACCCATATGCACATGAGACAAACACAAACATATCATATCACTCAATCAATCAAGCAAGGCATACAATTGGTCTAGAATTATCGTTACAAGAGTGCTGGGACTACTACTATATACATGGGGAAAAACTACTATTCATATGGTGGTCATCTAGAAATTTTGATTGGTGGAAGACTCCATGATGTCCGCTCCAGCTTCATCTTCGTAATCATCATCACTATCGTCAGGGTCGGAGTCGGTGTCGTCGATGATGATATAGTCTTCAGAACGAATTTCCTTGGGTTCGTCGTCTTCTCCTCCTGGCGCGGGGTCTCCCAGGAATACTCCTATCTTTCTTATCAGTTCATCATTCTTCTCCACTAGTATTGTGATTTCCTCCTCGTATCCGTCGCGTGTAGACTTGAGTTCCTCTTCTAGCTCCATGTCCTTGGTCATTGCCTTCTTCAAGTCTATCATGCTAGCGCACATCTGGTTATCCCAGCGTCGAATGTGCTGGTTTAACTCCTGGATGAAAGCTTCAATGGACCTGTCCTTCCTGGTGCTGATCATCTCCCATTGCTCATCTCGGCACCCACATTGTCGGAGTAATGGGCCACGGGTAGCCTAACCCGAGCCCCAGAACCTTTCAAGACATCGGGGCCGGCTGTGCCCCTCAAGACGTCAAGATAGAGCTCTACCTTCTGTCGGCCGGCTGGCCGAACGGCCGACTGCCAGAAGGCGGCCATGCATAGGAAGGCAGCTCCAAGACAGGCCGACTCCTAGCAGGCGGCCTCCAGAGAGGCCGGCTCCTAGCAGTCGGCCCATGGCACCCTCAAAGTCTGCACCCCCATTAAGAAGACAAGACAGGGTGTGGCTGCAGTATAGCCCATCCCCCCGTATCCCGGGCCGAGCGTGGGCACAGTGCTCCGTACAGGCGGAGATCTCCGCCCGGCGTAGCACTGTTGCCACTCCGCCCCTGACGTCACTCCTATCAGGCGAAGCCCTGTTCCCACGACCGCATGTCGGTACGGCCCAAAGACGGCGGGCCCTGTCGGTCAGCGAGAGCCCGGAAGACGGCGGGGGCCTCACCAATCGGACCCGAGGGAGGCCGGCTCCCAGCAGTCGGCCCGTTCCTTCCTCGGGGCCCCACGCACCATTAACCAGATAAGACGCGAAGTGGCTACAGTGATCTCCCGCCAGGCGGCGGGACTGTAGCCATGCTCCCCTGACCAAGCAAGCGTCATTAGCATCACGGCTATAGTAATCCGTAGCCGGCAAGACCCGTGAGCGGTGGAGGCGGCCTGTCGGCTCCGTACCAGACCAGCCGGCGGGCCCCAGCAGTCGGTGGAGAAGCTGGCAACCAGAGGGACTGACAGCCGGGTCCTACACCCGGCCAGATTACCATTGTACCCCTGGGGGGTAGGCCTATATAAACCCCCCAGGGCTCCCATGCAAAGGGTTCCAACCTGTTAGAATTAGACTCACACCTAGCGGGAGAGGAGAGCAAGCCTTGCCTTCTTCTACCTCTAGCATACAACTCGAGGAGCACCATTGTACTCACTAGCGCCTTAGTGATCATGCGGAGACCCCGCGGAGCAGGACTAGGGGTGTTATCTCCTAGGAGAGCCCCGAACCTGGGTAAAGTGCGCCGGCGTTCGTGTCTACGTCTTATCCCGCTTCCAGGCACCGGCGACGTTCTACTCGCTCCCACCATGATAAGCCATCCATTGGCATATGTCGCCCCCAACCCCCGACATTTGGCGCCCACCGTGGGGCGAGGTGCACCGTCTCCCGGAGACCTATTCTGGATGGGAACCCTGTTCCTTCTTGGCAAGCGCAGCCAGCCCGGCACGCCAGACGGCGTCTGCGCCGACGCGCTGCATGGCGCGGAGGTCGCCTGCACGGTGAGCTGCCTCGCCGATCTTGTTGGCGAGATTCGCCTCTCCGACAAGCCCGCATCTGATGCGGGCACTGATGGCCCTGAGAGCCGCCTCGAGAGCCTCCTCGATCAGCTCCACATCGCCGGCGAGCCTGCTGCCGACTTGGAATCGGTTGGCTCCAGCGACCCAATGTTGGTCGACTCTGACACGGCGTCGCTTGACGCGTTCCCCACCAACATGGTGGTCTACAACGAGCCGCTTCCACGTGCGGACAGCGGCAACAGCACCGTCACGGAGGTGCCCGTCATCAGCCACGGCGAGGACTCCGGCGGAGGTGGCCAGGATCCGTTGCAGGCAGCGATGCAAGACCTGGCTGCGCCTATCCCGGAGTACGCCGACGCTGAGACGCTGGAAGCACGCCGCATCCAGCTCGTCGAGAGCGCCAACCAGCTGGCCAGCATGAGACGCCTTTCGGAGGCCTACCAGCGGGAGATGGACCGTGTTGTCGGCGGCATGCCGGCTCCTGGTGGGCCTAGCCGCATTGGCTTGGTCCGGCAGCATGGCGCGACCATCGCCAGCATGTTCGCGACAGATTGTCCCGTCTACGCCACGCCTGCAGAGAATATACGAGCTGCCCAGGCGGCAGCAGACGAGCTAGACAAGCTCGAGGGCGACGAGCATCGCCACATGACGGAGCGAGTCCAACAGCTCCTCGACGCGGTTGCTGAGCAGCAAGATGTCGGGTGCCGCACCGAAGCGCCCAACCGGCGAAACGAGGACCCGCCTCCTCGACGAGACCAAGGCGCGACATCCCGGACGCCGACTGGCGGCGTCCGCGATAGAAGAGACAAGGATCCGGCTGCCAGCCGCAGCCGGACTCACATCACCATCGAACGCGACCAAAGACGGCTGCCCGAGGGCAGTGCGGCGGCGAGACGACTGTCCACCTCCTCCTCCCCACAGGGAGAGGCGCATTTCCCCGCCGCATGTTGATCACCCATCACTCGGCGACCGCCTTGGCTGCCGAGAAGGAATCGGAGAAAACGATGCCCGCCACCGGATCGATCGCCTCAATCGATCCCTGGCACTAGAAGAAGAAGATGAGCTGGGTCTGCCTTGTTTTGGCCCCGCATCCGAGATGAGCCCTTCCCCAAAGGGTTCACTCTCCCGAGAGATACACCCAAGTACACCGGCTCCGTGAAGCCGGAGGACTGGCTGGTCGACTACTTCACAGCCGTCAGCATCGCCAACGGCAACAAGCGCGTTGCCGTGAAGTACGTTCCGCTCATGCTCCAGGGCACAGCCCGGACATGGCTGAACAGCCTGAAGCCCCGCAGCATCAACAGTTGGGTTGATTTTACTAAAGCATTCATCCGCAACTTCACCAGCACGTACAAGCGGCCGCCCAAGCCTCGCCAGCTCTCCTTATGCGTCCAGGGCCCCAACGAGTCGACTCGCGACTATATCATGCGCTGGGCCGAGATGCGCAACTCATGCGAGGGCGTGCACGAGGTGCAGGCCATCGAGTACTTCACTGCCGGGTGCCGAGAGGGCACCCTCCTCAAGCACAAGCTTCTCTGCGACGAGCCAGCAACCCTCGATGAACTGCTAATCATAGCAGACAAGTACGCCATGGCCGACTCCTCCATGAAGGCGGAGATTCAAGTCAATGTATCGGGCAAGGTGGCCCCTCACGCTCCTTGGACCCCGGCTGGTGACGCCAGCCGGTGACAGCAACCGAACGACAACAAGCGCAAGGCCATGCAGCCGGCTTCCATGAGCCGGCAAGTGGCAACAGTCAAAGATCAGCAGCCAGAAGGGTAGCCTCCTCCCAAACGCCCGAAGGGCGGCAAGCCCAACTGGCTGCCCGCCTTCTCGTACGAGCAGACTCTCGATGCACCCTGCAAGTTCCACAGCGGCACGAAGCCGTCCAACCACACAACTCGGAAGTGCCACTGGCTCACCAGGATCGCCAAGGGTGACGGACTCCAGCCCCCTCCGCCTGCCGGCCCGCCGCCGCCTCCTCCTCAGCAGCCGGCGGTTCGACCAGTCAGTGCGATACAAGATGAGTACCCTGAGGAACATGGGGCTTATGTCGTGTTCACCAGCGTGGCCGACGACAGGCGCAGCAGATGGCAGCAGCAACAAGAAGTGAATGCAGTAGCATCAGAAACCCCTGAATTCATGCACTGGTCTGAGAAGCCCATTAGCTGGAGCAGAGCCGACCACCCGAAGGTGATGCCCAATCCCGGCTCTTATGCTCTGGTGTTGGATGCCACGTTTGCCACGGACAGGCGAGTTGCTCGCTTCTCCCGAGTTCTGATAGATGGCGGCAGCAGCATCAACATCCTGTACAAAGATACCATGGAGAAGTTGGGAATCAAGCAGAGACATCTTCAGCCTAGCCGGACTGTTTTCCATGGCATTGTTCTAGGCCTTTCCTGCTCACCAATCGGCAAGACTCAGATAGATGTCCTCTTAGGGGACAAAAATCATTTCCGCCGAGAGCTAGTCTGGTTTGAGGTGGTGGACCTTGAGAGCCCTTATCATGCACTGCTTGGCCGGCCTGCCCTGGCCAAGTTTATGGCGGTCCCCCACTATGCTTACCTGAAGATGAAGATGCCGAGCTCCAAGGGAATCCTGACCATAGCAGGAGACTACACGAAGTCGTCCACCTGTGCGGCTGAGAGCAGCTGGTTTGCCGAGTCCCTCGTGATCGCAGCTGAGAAGCGGCTCCTTGACCGGGTTGTGGCAATGGCCGGCAAGCAGCCGGAAATATCACCCAACCCCAAGGAGTCGGAAGCTGAGGGATCGTTCAAGCCAGCAAAGGAAACAAAGAAGATACCCTTGGACCCGGAGCACCCGGAGAGCCACGCTGTCATTGGTGCAAACCTTGACAGCAAATAGGAAGGCGAGCTCGTCGATTTCCTTCGTGAGAATCGAAACATCTTTGCATGGTCTCCCAAAGACATGCCGGGTGTTCCGATGGAATTCGCCGAGCACACGCTACATGTCCGGTCTGATGCCAAGCCAGTCAGGCAGCCCTTGCGCCGCCTATCAGAGGAGAAGAGAAGGGTTGTTGGAGAAGAGATAGCCCGGCTTCTAGCAGCCGGCTTCATCATGGAAGTGTTTTTTCCAGAGTGGTTAGCCAACCCAGTCCTTGTACTGAAGAAGAACAAGCAGTGGCGCATGTGTATTGATTATACCAGCCTCAACAAAGCATGCCCCAAAGATCCCTTTGCCTTACCAAGGATTGACCAAGTGATAGACTCCACAGCCGGATGCGAGCTGTTGAGCTTTTTGGATGCATACTCGGGGTATCATCAGATCAAGCTGAACCCGGCCAACAAGCTAAAGACCGCCTTCATCACGACGTTCGGAGCCTTCTGCTACCTGACGATGACGTTCGGCTTAAGGAATGTCGGCGCCACGTTTCAGCGTTGCATGCAGAAGTGCCTCCTCAAGCAACTCGGCAGAAACGCCCACGTCTATGTGGGCGATGTTGTGGTGAAGACGGAGAAGCATGGAACGCTGCTAGAAGACCTCAAGGAGACCTCTGAGAATTTGCGCCGATTTCAGATCAAGCTCAGCCCAGAGAAATGCGTCTTTGGAGTACCAGCCAGCCAGCTTCTTGGCTTTCTGGTCTCAGAGCGCGGCATAGAGTGCAACCCTGTGAAGATCAAGGCCATCGAGAGGATGGAAGTGCCACCCGACTGCTGGACGTGCAAAAATTCACCGGCTGCTTGGCATCCATCAACCGTTTCATCAGTCGGCTGGGCAAGAAGGCTCTTCCCCTGTACTAGCTCATGAAGAAGACCACTTTTTTTAGTGGAACGACAAGGCGGACGAAGCTTTTCTCCAGCTCAAGAAGATGTTGACCACTCCGCCTGTTCTGGCGGCTCTGACTCCTAAGGAGCCATGCTCCTCAACATCGCCGCTACCAGCCGGGTGGTCAGCACAGTCATAGTGGTGGAACGCAAGGAAGAAGGCAAAGCACTACCAGTCCAGAGGCCGGTGTATTACCTTAGTGAAGTGTTGTCCGCCTCCAAGCAAAACTACCCCCACTACCAGAAGATGTGCTATGGCGTGCACTTTGCCGCCAAGAAATTGAAGCCATATTTTCAAGAGCATCCAATCACTGTGGTCTGCACTGCTCCCCTTGCCGAGATCATTGGAAGCTGAGATGCCTCAGGCCGAGTGGCCAAATGGGCCATAGATTTGGCCCCCTACACCATCTACTACCAGCCTCGCACCGCCATCAAGTCACAAGGACTGGCCGACTTCCTCGTCGACTGGGCCGAAACCCAGTACCTGCCGCCAGCGCCAGATTCCACTCATTGGCGAATGCACTTTGATAGTTCCAAGATGCGCACCGGTTTGGGAGCCGACATCGTCCTCACCTCTCCCAAAGGCAACAAGCTCAGATATGTGCTGCAAATTCACTTTGCCGCCTCCAACAATGTTGCTGAATACGAAGCACTCATTCACGGGCTCCGGCTTGCCAAGGAACTCGGCATTCGCCGGATCCTGTGTTATGGAGATTCTGACCTGGTGGTCCAGCAGTCGTCTAGTGACTGGGATGCCAAGGATGCAAACATGGCAAGCTACCGCTTCCTCATCCAGGAACTCAGGGGATACTTCGAAGGGTGCGAGTTCCTCCATGTGCCAAGAAATGGCAATGAGCAAGCTGACGCCTTGGCACGAATCGGCTCCACCCGGCAAGCAATACCAGCCGGCGTCGCCCTGCAACGCCTCCTCAAGCCGTCTGTCAAGCCATCGCCAGAGTCGGATACCATCTTTGTGCCGGCTCCTCCTGAAGCAGTCGGATCCGACTGAGGACCCCAGCAGCCGGCACGGGGAATTCAGCAGGCGACCCGGGGACTGCCGCAGCTGCACCCGGCCCGGGGACTTCAGAACCCGACCCGGGGACTGCAGCAGTCGACCCGGGGACTTCATCGACTCAGCAAGCGGCAGCCGACTCCAACCCGCCGCCTCCCGGCCCAACCGCCCTTGTGCAAGTAGCAGTCCTAGCAGCCGAAGAAATTGCAGCACCTTCATGGGCCCAGCCCATCCTCAACTTTCTGGTGAACAAAGAGCTGCCGACTGATGAGATCTCGGCCCAGCAAGTGCAACACCGAGAAGCAGCGTACACCATAGTCAACAGAGAGCTTGTGAGGCACAGTGTCACTGATGTCTATCAGCGCTGCGTAGAGCCAGAGCAAGGCCAAGCAATCCTCAAAGATATCCATCAAGGCGAGTGTGGTAACCACGCAGCTTCAAGAGCACTCGTGGCCAAAGCTTTCCGCCACGGTTTTTTCTGGCCGACTGCTCTAGAAGACGCCAAGGACTTGGTCTAGAAATGCAAAGGGTGCCAGAAGTTTCGTTCAAAGCCACATCATCCGGCTTCTGCACTCAAGACTATTCCCATTGCCTGGCCCTTTGCCGTCTGGGGCCTGGACATGGTGGGACCATTCAAGACGGCGCGCGGCGGCATGACTCATCTGTTTGTCGCGATGGACAAGTTCACCAAGTGGATAGAAGCATAGCCAATTAAGAAATTGAATGGTCCGACTGCTGTGACTTTCATCTCCGACATCACCATCCAGTATGGCTTACGGCACAGCATCATCACCGACAACGGCACAAACTTTGCCAAAGGCACCTTGGCCCGTTTCTGCGCGACGCAGGGCATCCGACTGGACTTTGCGTCCGTTGCCCATCCGCAGTCAAACGGCCAAGTGGAGCGAGCAAACGGCCTCATTTTGTCCGGCATCAGGCCCCGACTGGTCGATCCTCTAGAGCCTGTGCACAACTCCGAACAAGTAGACCGGCTTTACGCATTTCTTCCTCGTCTATGGTGCCGAAGCCGTCATCCCGACGGACATAGAATTCGACTCCCCTCGAGTCACCATGTACGCCGAGGAGGAGGCAGAAGAAGCACGACAAGATGGCGTCGATCTGCTGGAAGAGGGCCAGCTGTTGGCACTCAGCCGGTCCACCATCTACCAGCAGAGCCTGCGCCGATACTACAACCGAAAGGTCAAGCCAAGATCCTTCCAAGAAGGAGACCTTGTGCTCCGGCTGATCCAGCGAACAGCCGGCCAGCACAAGCACTCGGCACCTTGGGAAGGCCCCTTCATCATCAGCAAGGTGTTGGGCAACGACTCCTACTACCTCATCGACGCTCAGAAACCTCGAGCACGCAAAAGAGATGACTCCGGCAAGGAGACGGAGCGACCATGGAATGCGAACCTCCTTCGAAGGTTTTACAGTTGATGCAGTATGTACCACACCAACTTTTGTATTAAGTACGAAGACTCCGGGTCCCCCGAGAAGATCTCGGGGACTGCCCTCCTTTATCTATATGATAAGTATTACGCCTGTCATCGCGTTATTTCATTAGTCCGTCTGGCACCGGGTTCGACCAGTCGACCCGGGGACTTGCCGCCTTGTACTATGAAATGCTTCATGCAGCCGGACAACTAATGTGTTGGCACTTAATCTTTCTCCTACCAGAAGCCGCAGCTCGCAGAGCGACTGATTGGTCGGCAGGAGTTAAGGCAGAAAGGGTGTCTGCATGAAAAATGGCTAAGGACCCAAAGCATACACATAGTCCAAGCCGGCTTCCCGCCTCACCGACCGGCTGTCAAGTAGTCGGCCGGCCGGCTTCTACTTAACTTGCTAGAAAACTTTAATCGGCTATGTACTTGCCTCCCCAAAAGTGGCTAAGTACTTGACCTAGCCACAGTCCGCAGAGCAGCTGTTCGGCTAGCAAGACGGCAACCGAGGGAAGGCGGCAAAGGAAAAAAGCCAAAGAGCAGAAAGCAAGGACAGATAGAACTCGGCAAAAATATTTACACATCAAAAGGCCCTTGGCCGACATCCAACAAGAGTTTGAAATACACCCCGTGGGTGGAATTGTGCGAAGTTAACGAAGTTTGTCGAGACTGATAAGCAGGAAGAAACAAAGGTAAAATGGCAGCCTACGAAGCATCAGACGGGTTCGGCGGAATGGTGGAGTCGGTGGTGCCGGCTGGTTGAGCGGCCGGCTGGTCGGTCTCCGCTTGGTCGCCTTCAGCAGCAGCCGACTCACTCGGGCGTGGCTCGTTGCTGGAGGCGCGGTCGAGTTGAGGCCGGCCGTCCGCTCCGACCTCTGGCGCCTCCTCTTCGTCTTCTCCCTCGTCGCTGGAGTCGATCACCTCGGCCGAGTCCTCGCCATCCTCTGGGTTCAGCCCGAACCACTCTAGTGGCGCCTCGACACCGTTCTCGGCCAGCTCCAGGGTGAAGATGCTGGTGTTGGTGTACTCGGCGATTGCCGCCGCCCGCTTGACAAGATCACCCTCCACCGCCACCAGCTCCTCCTGGGCCTCCTGTCGAAACGTGGTCAACTGGGCTAGATTTAACCCAGGGTACCACGCCTTGACAAACTCCAAGGCCCAGCATGCTCTGGCCCGGGCCGAGGAGCCCTTCCACGCCTTAAGGCGGCCGGCCGCCACCTCCAGCCAATCGGCAGTCCGGCTAGGTGTGCACGGAGCCGGCATGCTGGCCACAGGGCGGCGATCGCCTGGGCGCCGACACGCTGAAGGCGGCGCAGCATCCGATGAGCTGGCTGAGAAGTTGCTCACTAAGAGTGCGGGGGGCGTCGACAGTGATCTGCTCGCCTTCTGGCCTCCGTCCTTCGCGATCGTCCTCAATGGCCTGATTGGCAGCGCCGGAGTGACCGGGGAAGAAGTCTGCTCAAACAGAGAGCCAAAAAGCTGAAATTAGAAACAAGAAACCGGCCTGATCAGAAGTCGGCGGCTCGACGAAAGAATAAAGAAGGAAGCTCGCCGTCGACCATGTCTTCAATCTCGCCGAAGCCGGCAGTCAGCATTGCCTCCTTGTCAGTCCAGGCGGAGCGCTCGGTCTCGAACTCGACAAGGAGGCTGACCTCCTTGTCCTCCGCCTCCTTCTGGGTCTTCTTGAGAAGCTCCGCCTGCTCCGCCAGTTGCGTGACCAGCCGGTCACGCTCTTCGGCCAGCTTGCTGCACTCCGCCTCCTTGGCATGCAGCACGGTGTTGGCTTCGCCCAGCTGCTGCTGCAGGGTGGCGTTGGCCTCTGCAAAAGTAGAAGAAGAAAAAGGCGTCAGTAGCCAACAGAGAAGAAGTACAGTCGCCGGGGAGATCCGGCCCGACTGCTCAGCAGTCGGCCCGAATCTCGGGAACTACAGCCCACGGGTGCGCCAGCGCGTCCCCCGCAGAGAAAGAAAACAAGACTTGCTCCGGCTTTCCGACAAGTCGGCGACCCGTTGGGTTAGCTCCTGGACCTTGAAGTTGAAGACGGTCGCATGAATGTTGTGATAATCTTGCAATGAAGATATCAGATAATGTTAGTACTCGGAGCTTGCCAATTAAAAGTTCCGAGCCGCCTGCTCAGCAGCCGGCCCGAAACTCGGGGACTACACCCAGTGGGTGCGCTGGCGCGCCCCCACGGAGAAGTATAAAAGTCAAAAAGCAAGAGGTATACCTGGACGGCTGCTCGCGACTCCAAGAACGCGTTGTTGCAACGCTTAAGAGCGTCGGCCTCGGCCTGAAGCTTGGCTTGGACGTCTAGGATCGCCGTTTTCAATGGGGTCGTCCCGCCTCCCCGCACCCACCCAGTGGGCGCGGTGCTGGTCGCTCCAGCGTCCGGGATTGAAGAGCTCGCGGCGGCAGTCTCCTGCTGGCGTGGCGCCGAAGCCGCCTTTGCGAGCCGGCGGCGCGTCAGGGTGCGGACCTCAGGAGTTGGGTCTGTCGCCATCTCGTCTCCGGCTGATGGCGCCTGTGGATCAGCCGGCTGCTTGTCTTGCGCCTCCTCGGAAGGCGGCGGCGGGGGAACGATTACGTCCGACATGACAACATCGCCGCCATCCCTCTCCATGATCGGGTGCTCCTCGCCGGCTCCCCCAGTCGGCTCCATGAATTCTGGTGGCGGCGGCGCGGAGTTCAGGCGGGTGATGAATATCACCGACTGACGGCGCACGACTTCCTCGGCCTGCTTCTTCACTGCGGCAGCAGCCTCGGCCTCCGCCAGCTTCTTCAAAGCGGCGGCCTCCGCCTTGTCCGCCTCCGCCTTCTCTAGGCAGGCGGCTTCCTCCTCCTCGCATGCTTGCCGCGCATTTCGCTCTGTCACCTCCCGGAGGTCGGCGGCCGGATCGATTCGCCGGGTAGTGGTAGAGGTCTCCGCCGACCCAACGACGGAGGCGGCGGCCGACTTCTTGAGAGAGAGAGGAGCCCTAAAATCAAGAAAATAGAGCAAAGGAAATTCAGAAAGAATCAACAAGGAAAGAAGAAAAACGCAAGAAAAGATACTTACGCCGACACCATGGGAGGCACCTTTGGGAGCTTCTGAGATTTGGCCGCCTTCGCGGCGGCCTCCTTCCGCCGGGTCGCGGCAGTCGGGTTCTTGGCCTTCTTCGGCGCGCTGCCAAACAAGGCGGCGCCCTATTTTCGCTTTCGCGTGCCGCCTTGAGCAGTCGGCTCGGCAGAGGGGCCCGCGTCCGTCTTGCCCGCGCCTCATAAAGGGCGCGGCTCGTCTTCCTCATCGTCATCGTCGGGCCAGGTTTCGATGCCGCCTTCCTCGGAGCCTCCGGCTCCATAGACGCCGCCTGTTGCAGTGTCCTCCAAGGCGGCCGCCCCCAAGTCGGGGTTGTCCATGTCGCTCACGGCCCGGTCCGGCGCGTAGTCACCACCCGGCCCCACGACGGCAGCCGTCGCTGGAGACATGTATATCTGCATCCCAAAGTCCGATTGCTCAAAACCACGAGACGGAATCAAGATGAAGTATTAAAGAAATGAGAGTCGAAAGACTTACGGCGGGTGGCGGGTCCGCGCGAGAGTACGGCGGCTTGCCGAACTGCCAGGACCCCTCCAGCTTGAAGCCGGAGATTTCGTTCACCAAGTTGGCCACCTCGGCAGCCGGCATCTCCTTGGTGCTCAGCCGGCATGGGTCGCGATGCCCGCTCATCCGGCTAATCAGGTGAGGCCGGCCTTGGAGCTGGAGAACCCGGCGCGCGACGAAGGCAACCAACAAGTCGGTCGCCTTGAGGCCCTTGGTGTTGGTCAGCTCCCGGAGTCGTTGGATGGCAGCGGCGCCATCTGCCGCACCGGCTTCGGCTTGTAGCCCCAGCTGGCCCGAGGCTCAGCCGGCGGGCCATCTACATAAGCCGGCAGGTTGAGGAAGTCGACGGCCGGCTCCACGTTCTCCATGTAGAAGTAAGATTGCTGCCACATCTTAACTGACTGTGGCAGCTTGATGGTGGGGAAGGTGTCCTTCGACGACGGCCGGCGGACTGCGATGAAGGCACCACACTGGGCAGCCACCTCCCGGACGGAGGTGCCCAGCTTGGTGTAGAAAAACGCTCCCCGCAGCTCAATGGTGGGGAGGATGCCGAGATAGCCTTCACACATCATGACGAAGGCGGCCAGGAGCATCACCGTGTTGGGCGTAAGGTGATGAGGCTGGAGGTGATAGAACTCGAGGAACGAGTGGAGGAAGCCGCTCGCCGGCAGGCCAAAGCCGTGGATGAAGTGCGAGCAGAAGACGACCCGCTCGCCCTCCCCTGGCGCCGGCGAGATCTCTCCCGCCGGCGGCATGCGCGCCTTCACGAAGCCCGCGCTTGGGAGACGCCGCATGTCGCGGAGGAAAGCGATGTGGTCTTCATGGACATTCGACCCGCCCCAGTCCCCTCCATGCTCGCGCGCCATGGAGGGCTCGACGAAGAGAACGGCACGGCGGGAGAGCTGAGATTGAGGCGGGGCCAAGAGAGCTCGGAGATAAGCAGCGGCGGTGCTCCGGCGGAGCTCGGGGGCGCTGCGACGAGAGGAAGAAGAAGGAGGGAAAATGGGGTGGAGGGGCGCGCGTGCTTCGCCGCTCCCTCTCCTCTCCCTACTTATAGCCTACGGGCTATGAAGCCGAGGGGGCGGGCGTGGGATCATGGGATTAACTGTGCCCACGACCCCACGCTCCCGCCTTTGCCGCGAGAGTTACTACGCGCAGTAACTCCGCGGGGAAACCCAACCGCCCGCCTCGGCCGCAGCGGATCCGCTCGCGTGCCGAGGCCCGATGGTGGCGGGCGCAGCCTGCGGTCGCGTCCCATCACGAGCGTGGGCTGGCAGGCTGACCTAGCTGGCTGGCGCCATGTGGCACGCCCACGACGGGCGGCGGGTCTAGAGGCTTAGCTAACACGCCACCTAGTTCCCGCCGTTGCATTCGAGATTCCAGATAAATCCGACTGGACGTGGCCGACTCCCTCAGCCGGCTTCCCAGGAGGAGGAAACCGTTGAGGCTCCTCGGCTCCTCAGCCGCGGCACCTCACCAGCTTCGGGGACTACTGTCGGAGTAATGGTCCACGGCTAGCCTAACCCAAGCCCCATAACCTTTCAAGACATCGGGGCCGGCTGTGCCCCTCAAGACGTCAAGATAGAGCCCCGCCTTCTGTCGGTCGGCTGGCCCAACGGCCGACTGCCAGAAGGCGGCCATGCACAGGAAGGCGGCTCCAAGACGGGCCGACTCCTAGCAGGCGGCCTCCAGAGAGGCCGGCTCCTAGCAGTCGGCCCATGGCGCCCTCAAAGTCTGCGCCCTCATTAAGAAGACAAGACAGGGTGTGGCTGCAGTATAGCCCATCCCCCCGTATCCAGGGCCGGGCGTGGCCACAGTGCTCCGTACAGGCGGAGATCTCCGCCCGGCACAACACTGTTTCCACTCCGCCCCTGACGTCACTCCTGTCAGGCGAAGCCCTGTTCCCACGACCGCATGTTGGTACGACCCAAAGACGGCGGGCCCTGCCGGTCAGCGAGAGCCCGGAAGACGGCGGGGGCCTCACCAGTCAGACCCGAGGGAGGCCGGCTCCCAGCAGTCGGCCCGTTCCTTCCTCGGGGCCCCACGCACCATTAACCAGATAAGACGCGGAGTGGCTACAGTGATCTCCCGCCAGGCGGCGGGACTGTAGCCACGCTCCTCTGACCAAGTAAGCGTCATTAGCATCACGGCTACAGTAATCCGTGGCCGGCAAAACCCGTGAGCGGCGGAGGCGGCCTGTCGGCTCCGTACCAGACCAGCCGGCGGGTCCCAACAGGCGGCGGGCCCCAGCAGTCGGCGGAGAAGCCAGCGACCAGAGGGACTGACAGTCGGGTCCTACACCCGGCCAGATTACCATTGTACCCCTAGGGGGTAGGCCTATATAAACCCCCCAGGGCTCCCATGCAAAGGGTTCCAACCTGTTAGAATTGGACTCACACCTAGCGGGAGAGGAGAGCAAGCCTTGCCTTCTTCTACCTCTAGCATACAGCTCGAGGAGCACCATTGTACTCACTAGTGCCTTAGTGATCATGCGGAGACCCCACAGAGCAGGACTAGGGGTGTTATCTCCTAGGATAGCCCCGAACCTGGGTAAAGTGCGCCGGCGTTCGTGTCTATGCCTTATCCCGCTTTCAGGCACCGGCGACGTTCTACTCGCTCCCACCATGATAAGCCATCCATTGGCATATGTCGCACCCAACCCCCGACACACATATCTGGTAGATAGTGTCCTTCAGCTCCTGTTTGTAGACTTCTCCAATACATCCCATAGCAACGTGGGCTGCCATGCTCTTGCCTAAACTCTAGGTTGGTGCATCAAAGGAAAACTCTATGGGCTCAATGACTGGCGTGAATGTCCTTCCTGGAACTTGAACCCGAATTGTCCAACGCTCCTCTTCTGGTAAAGTGGCGGTGTAGGTCCCAGTGAAGCTTGGTATTCTGATGTTCAGGTACTTAGTGACTTCCTTCAGGTGTCTCCCAAAAGGTGTGTCTTCATCTGGTTGTACAAACTTGTTCCTTGAGTTCGCCATCCTAAAGAGTAGAAAATGGAGAGGAGTCAGAAATGAGTAGAGAAGAGTGTCCTATGGCTCATCTTAGTGGTCGTGTCCTACATTCAGCGTGTGCTCTGATACCATCTTGTAGCGACCCGACCTCACATGGTCAAGTCTATGTGCTTCAGTGTCATCCCTGGATCGGTAATGCTGACACACACAGTACTCGAATGGATTTATAACAGAGTAGCACTCACACCCTTGAGCTGTTGTCCGCCTTCGTCACCTTGTGCGAAGGCTATCTCGGCGTTCTCCCCACCCTTGAGCTCTGGGGGGAGTTCTTCCAGTCCAAGCTGGGCACGCGTATGCAGGGTGTGCCGGCTCAGAGTGGTGCCTTCATCGCGATGCGGAGGGTGGCAGCCGACAACCCCTTCCCCGTCATCATGCTAATCCAGTCAGTGAAGCTCTGGCAGAAGTCATACTTCTACGTGAAGAACGTCGCCCAGCAAGGCGACTACGTCAATTTGCCGGCTTATGTAGCCGGCCCGCCGGCGGGTAGGCGGCCCCAGTGGTCCTATCGGGCCGTGACGCTAACGCCGGCTGGAGCCGCGGCTGTCGCCCGACTACGGGTGATGATCCAGTCGGAGGGCCTGACTGGGCCCGATTTGCTGGCCGCCTTCGTCACGCGCCGGGTGCTTCCGCTTCAGAGCCGCCCTCACCTGATCTGTTAGATGAGCGTCCAGCTCGATCCGAGTCGGATGTGCACCAAGGACATGCCGCACGATGAGGTGGCCCATATGGTGAATTACCTTGCGAACTGCAAGCTCTCCGCGGAGTGGCAGTTTGGCAAGGAGCCATATTCCCGAGCACATCCGCCGCCCATGGTATGTTCTCTTGTTCCCTTTCTTCTCTTAGTTTTGTCGCCGAGTTCCTTTTGGCCGACACTGACTAGTCGGCATGCTTCGACAGAGCCCTCTCCTTCGGCCTGCAGGCGGATCGGGGGCGGAGCGCCGATTCCTCCCCGACCGGACGGAGCACGACCTGGAGGACCCCGACTTGGGGGCAGCCGCCATGGACGACAACACCGAGGCGGGTGGCGGCCAAGCCGGCGGCAAGGCAGGCGGCTCCAGGCTTGGAGTCAGCTTTGACGACTGGCTGGACGACGACGAGGCGGAAGTCGTCCCACGCCGCCAGCCGGCACCTGGCCACGGCACGGGTTCCTCCGCCGCGCCGCCTGCTCGGGGCGGCGGGCAGAAGCGTTGTGCCGCGTCGGGCTTGTTCGGCAGTCGGCCGAAGAAGCCCAAGGGCGGGGCAACGGCGACCATGCGGGAAGAGGCGGCCGCGAAGGCGGCCCGCTTCCGCAAGGCGGTGAAGCAGCCGCAGACGGTGTCGGCGTAAGTGTGTACTCCTTCATGTATTCTTTCTTCTTTTCTCTGGTAGTTCTTGAATCCTTGTCCTTTCTCAAAAAATCAGGGCTCCATTGTCGCTCGAGCGGGTTGCTGCCGCCTCCGTCGTTGGATCGCCGGGAGGATCCGGGAGCACCACTCGCCGCGTGGACCCCCGTGCCGAGCTTCAGGCGGCGACGGAGCGGAACGCGCGGGAGGAGCGGGAGGCGGAGGAGTTGAGGGCGGCTGCCGCCAAGGCGGCGCGGGAGGAGGAGGCGGCGAAGGCGCGCGCCGACGGAGCGGCCGCGGCAATGGCGGATGGGGCCTTGCTAGTCACCCCTCTGCCCGTCATGGCGCCTGAGGCCCAAGAGCCCCCACCAGAAGAAGCCGGCGGTGACCAGCCGGGACTGGAGAGGGAGGACGACGTCGTCGTCCCGGAGAGGGAGGAGGCACCGGCCCCGCCGACTGGGGCGACCCAAGGCGGCCGGCCTAACTTGCCGCCTGCGCAATCGGCCGGGGGCGAGCCGGCCGCGAGCACTGATCTGGTGGTCCAGACGCCGTCGCGCCGGCGCGCGGGGAAGGCTGCATCGGAGCCGCAGACGGCCGCAGGCTCCAGGTCGTCGGCCCAGGAGATGGAGGCGGCCAGCGCCAGCTCGGGGTGGACGCCGGGTGGAGGGACGGCACTGATGAACGTGGCTGCGCAGGACGTCCGGAACCGGCTTCAAGCCCATGCTGCGGCGCTGAGGAAGTATAATGACGAGTTCCTTGCGACGCGGGCGGCCATTCGGGTTAGTCTTCTTGTCTTTGCTTTTTTATCTTGGTTTCTTCCGTGGGGGCGCGTCAGCGCACCCACTGGGTGTAGTCCCCGAGTTCCGAGTCGGCTGTTGAGCAGGCGGCTTGGAACTTCCTAGCGGGCCTTGTTTTGCTATTCTTGTTCTCATTCGCTCCTCTGCCCGACTTGCAGGACTACCACAACCTCCGCACGGCTGCCTTCAACTCCCAGGCTCGGGAGCTGACCCAGAAGACTGCTGACCTATCTGAGAGCCGGGGTAAGTGCTTCGTCCTTTATCTCACGTGGGGGCGCGTCAGCGCACCCACTGGGTGTAGTCCCCGAGATTTTGGCCGACTGCTGAGCAGTCGGGTCGGATCTTCCTTGACGACTTCACCTTATTGCTTCTTTCTTCTCTGCCATCCCTGCAACGGCCAACGCCAGTCTAAGGGAGCAGCTGGGCGGGAGTCAGGCCGCCCTCCGCGCTAAGGAGGCCGAGTTTGCCGCCTTGGCACAGGAGTGTGACCGCCTAGCCAAGAGGTTGGCCGACCAGGAGGAGAGCCACAAGGCGGCCCTGAAGGCAGTGCAGGACAGCAAGGCCGCCCTCCAAGCCGAGTATGAGACAGAGGCGGCCCGCTGGGCCGAAGCGAGGCAGACGCTGATCAACGGCTATGGCCAGATCGAAAACTTGGTTGACGGTAGGCCGCCTTCCTCTTCGTCCTTTCTTGCCGCTTGCCGTTTTAGCTCGTTTTCTGACTTGGTGTTCTTATCTTCTCTCTCTTTCTTCCTTGCGTAGAGTACTTCCCTGGCTACTCTACCGCCGCCAACCAGGTCGTGGAGGCCCACCGCAAAGCACAAAGGCAAGCTGGCGCCGACATCGCACCAAACGCTCGCCGGTCGTTGGAGGAGCAGCTCTTGGCGATCCAGGCCCGCCTCCAGCCGGCTTCAGCGTGTTGGGGCGCAGGTGTTGGCCGCTCTCTGGCCTGGTGAAGTGATTCCCCGCACCCCCAGCCGGACTGCCGACTGGCTGGAGGTGGCGGTCGGCCGCTTCGAGGTCTGGAAGGCTTCGGCGGCTCGGTCCGGCGCCATGCGGGCGCTGGAGTTCGCCAAGGCCTGGTATCTCGAGCTGAGTCTGGACCAGCTGGCCACCTGGCGGCAGGAGGCCGACACGGAGCTGGAGCCGGCGCGGCCGGCTATCATCCAGCGGGCTTCGGCAATCGCCGACTACATCGACACCAGCGCCTTCGCTCCTGAGGTGGACGACAACGGTGTTGCCCAGCCGGAGGAGTGGTTCGGGCTGAACCCGGCAGATGGCGAGGACTCGGCGGAGGAGATCGACTCCAGCGACGAGGGCGAGGAGGAGGAGGAGGGTGAAGACGCCGAGCCAGATGGTGGAGCAGCCGGTCAGCCTCAGCTTGACCGTGCCTCCAGCAACAAGGCACGCGCGGGTGCGTCGCCTGCAGCCGGCGGTGATCAAGCGGAGACCCGCCAGCCGGCCACTCCTCCAGCCGGTGGCGCCGTCTCCACCGACCAACCCGGCTCCCACACTACGCCCTTAGTCTAGTCTGCTGTCACAGCCCCAGATCAGCCCTTGCTTGATTTTTCTTGCATCCATGCATCATGTCTAAATTTCTTTCAAATTTGAATTGGGGAATTGGAGAGCCTCAGAAATCATTTCTAAAAATGATCAACATTAAAAATTGCTTCAAATGTTTCCAAGGAAATGTTCCTTTTCTGCTTTGAAAAAAATATTGGCAAGAATAAAATTCAAACCAATATTTTTGGAGGTTCAAAAGTATTTATCTTGGGCCTTTGAGTTAAATCCTATAGTATTTGAATTGGATTATATTCATAATAATTAGTTTACTAATCCAATAATTCTGAAAATTGGTGAGTGGCTCTTAATATATTATACATAGCCACATGATTATTTTCAGAAGCTAAAAAAATAGTTTAGTGCCTGAACTAAATCAGAACACAAAAAACAAAATAGAAAACAGAATAGAAATTATGGAAAGACAGAAACCTCACCTGGGCCTTACCTGGCAGAAGAGGCCCAGCCCACCAGGGGCTGAGTGGTCTTCTTCCTCCTGCCAGGAGGACAGACAGGTGCGTGGCGAGCGCGCCGACGACGCCTTGCCACCTCCTGCTTCAGCCGCACGACCCCGACCCCTCCAGATGTGCCACGGAGACGCCCAGCGCTCCCTCTCGCTTTCCCCTCCTCTCCCTGGACCTCACTCCCCTCTCTGCTCTCTCTCTCTCTCTTTCTCACGACCGAGCGGAGCTCGTCGCCGCCGACACCGTCCACCGCGGCCACCAGCCCTCCCCCGCCCAACGGTTGTGCTCTAGTGCTCCGCCTCGACGCCTGCATCGTCCTCGCCGAGCCATGCAACCCGGGGCGCATCGAATCGCCGCCATCGACGTCGTCTTCCACCCCGGCCGTCCAAGATCGCCGGCAACACCCCATCGCCGTTCGTCTTCCCGCGAGCCCGCGGAGCACGCCCGTCGACCCGCCGTGAGCTCCCCTCTACTTCCTCTCCTTCCTCGTGCTCGATTTCGCACTCCAGCCCCGCATCGGAACGCGCCCGTAGCTCCGGCCCCCGCCGTCGTCGTGGTTGTCGTCGCCACGGACCACCCCACGGCTAGGCACGTCCACTATCTGAAGCGCCTCGTCGCGCTGGTTCCGTAGAGCCTAAGAGCGCGAGCTCTCGTGGCCGGAATCGCCCGTCCGGCGAGCCGCCGCCGCGCTATGAGGTCACCGGCGACTAACCCCGGCGGCCGCTGACGTGGACCCGTCATTAGCACTAATGATGGGGCGAACGAACCACCTAGCTCACTGACATATGGGCCCCACGCACAAATTAACCCCAGTTTATTCCTGCTCAGATTTAACTTAATCACGGTGGCCCCACGTGTCAGCTTTGAATTTGGTCAAGTCAACATTGACCGGTCCCACCTGTCATCCAGCCAAACCAGCCTGGGACACTGACGTATGGGTCCCACGGGTCAGGTTTGACCCGGACCAGCCCCTGTTGACTTGCCGACGTCACAGTGACGCAATGCTGACGCAGTATTACATTTTCTGGATTTATTTTTATTCAGAAAATTCCAGAAAATAGTATAAACTTCTAAAAATCATATAAAATCAACCGTAGCTCAGAATGAAATAATTTATATATGAAAAATTATCAGAAAAATGCAATCTATCCATCTGTATCATTTTCATGCATGTCAAACTAAGTTATACCTGCTGTATAGGTGAAAACATGATAATGACATTATAAATGCTAAATATGGAGTTTGCATATGAACCCTTAGTTCATATGGACCTCATTTAAACTGTTGCTAGATGCATTAGTGTAAATCATAACATTCTTGACATGTCATGACCATGCATCATATTGTCGCATTGCATTGATTGTGTCCTTCTCTGTTTGCCGGTAACCGTCCCCTCTCAGTAGCCGATGCTCCGATGACGTGATCGATGACACCGATGAAGAACTATAATATCTTCAGAAGTGCCAGGCAAGCAAAACCCCCTTGTTCAATCCGATACAATCCCATTCTCTCGCTCCTGCTCTCTTCTACTGCATTAGGACAATCGATTCAACTGTTACATGTTGCGGTAGCTGAACCCCTTATCCTCTGCATGACCTGTCATTGCCACAGTAAATAGATGAAACCCACTAGCATGAGTAGGAGTTGTTTGAGCCCTGATGTGCCTACTCATTTATGATTGTTTGTCATGCCTGCTAAGCTTAGAGTTGTGTCAGGTCTGATTCATCGGGGATGAATTGGAGTTGTGTGAACATGTCCTACTGTGTGTGAGCTAAGTGTGTGAACACGATTTGGTAAAGGTAGCGGTGAGAGGCCATGTAGGAGTACATGGTGGGTTGTCTCATTGAAGCCGTCCTCAGGAACTGAGTTCTGTGTTTGTGATCCATGATACAGTTACTACCACGCATTGGGCCCGAAACCAATGGACCCTCTCGGCTTCTTAATCACCCTTGTCCTCTGTCCAGGAGTTGCAAGTAGTTTCTGGTGTTTGTAGTATGCTGGAGGCCGTGGACAGCGCTGACCAAGGGGTGGGCTGTGATGCGGTAGGCACGTGGCACGGTGTACCGGGCGCCCGTTTGGTGTCTCGGGAACCCTGCACACATCGTTCGGGGCCGTATGTGGAAACCTCGGCCGGACTCCCTGCGGATGGAACCTGAATAGGCGATAAACCTGGACTAGAGACTTGAGTGTTTAGGTAGGCTGTGGCCGACTCCCTCGCCAGGCTTCCGCTTGAAGGTTGCCGAGGTACACGACGTGTACATGGTGGTAAGTGGCGGGAGCGTGTGTGACGAAGTACACCCCTGCAGGGTTAACATCATCTATTCGAATAGCCGTGTCCGCGGTAAAGGACTTCTGGGTTGCCTATAACAGTTCATAGACAAGTGAAAGTGGATACTCTAAAATGCGCAAGATAAGCGTGAGTGCTATGGATGGCGTTCTCGTAGGGAGACGGGAGCGGGTCCATAGTGGAGTATTGATATGGTGAATATGTGGACTCGTGTGCGCCACCTCAAAAGAGTTACTTGCAATTGTAGCTTAGGATAGCCACCGAGTCAAAGCTGACTTGCTGCAGTTAAACTCCGCCACCCCTTTTGTTGATACCGATGCATATGTAGATAGTTCTGATGTAAGTCTTGCTGGGTACATTTGTACTCACGTTTGCTTATTTTATGTTTTGCAGAGAGACGTCAGTCTCGCTAGTAGTCCCGTGTGGACTTCGACGGTTAGCTTGATACCTCAGCTACGATCTTGTGCCCTCGGCAGGATCTAGTAGATAGTCAGGCTTCTCAGCCTTTTTCATTTATAGTTGTCTGTACTCAGACATGTTAAGCTTCCGCTTGTGTTTGGCTTGTATGCTCTGAATGTTGGGTCATGAGACCCATGTTTGTAATATCTGGCTCTTCGGAGCCTAATGAATAAATTCTCTGAGTCGTAGAGTCTTGTTGTGATGCCATGTTGTATTTGCACATATCGAGCATATTGCGTGTATGATTGAAATGCTTGGTATGTGTGGGATCCGACAACCTAAGTTGTTTATCCTTGGTAGCCTCTCTTATGGGGAAATGTAGTCTTGTGCTTCCATGAGCCATAGTAGTCCGCTACAGCCCGGTTCACCGGAGTCCTGCTAGCCCAGCACTACTGCTCCGGACCACTTGACTGGCCGGCATGTGATTCACTTCGTTCCTGTGTCTGTCCCTTCGGGGAAATGTCACGCGGTGACATCCGGAGTCCTGCCTAGCCTGCTACAGCCTGGGTTCCCGGAGTCCTGTTAGCCCAATGCTACAGCCCGGATTCACACGCTGCTGACCGACATGCTCGATGTTGATTCATGTATGCCTGTCCCCGTAAGTTAGTGCCACTTTGGGTTCACGACTAGTCATGTCGGCCCGGGTTCTCTGTCATATGGATGCTAGCGACATTATCATATACGTGAGCCAAAAGGCGCAAACGGTCCCGGGCCATGGTAAGGCGACACCCGTGGGAATACCGTGCGTGAGGCCGCAAAGTGATATGAGGTGTTACAGGCTAGATCGGTGTGATTTGGAATCGGGGTCCCGACATCTGCTGCCTCTATTTTCCTGTTTTACCACTCTTGGAACAGTGTTTTGTTAGGTTTGCACAATTCCACCCACTGGGTGTATTCGAACTATATTGATTACCGGCCTGTTGGGGTCCTTATGTGTAAATATAATTATGCATGCGTTTGGCTTTCCCTTGTTCTTTGCTTTTCATCCTTCTGCTGTTTCCTTTGCCGCCCTCCCTTGGTTGCCGCCTCCCCAGTCGGACAGTTGCTCTGCAATCTGTGGCTGGAGAAGTGCTTGGCCAGTTGGGAGGGCAAGTACTCTAGCTTTGTTGGATTATAGCAAAGTGATTGGCAGGCCAGCCAGCCGGCTGTTTTGACAGCCGGCAAGCGTGGTTGGAGGCCGTCTTTTCGTTATACAAGTTCGTTAGTCCTTAGCCGTTTTTCGCGTGGGCATCCTTTCTGCCTTTGGCTCTTGCTAGTCGGACATTCAGTTCTTCGAGCTGCGACTTTCAACAAGAGAGGGCTCGGGTGCCGGCAAACTACTTGTCTGACTTCAGGTAGAACTTTAATATAACTTAAGGCGGCCAGTCCCCGGGCCGACTAGTCGAACCCGGTGCCAGACAGAAAATCAAATGTAATAATACATTCATGAATATGACACTCGTCATTCATAGATAAAGGAGGACAGTCCCCGAGTGCTCCTCGGGGGGCCCGTTGTTTCGTACTTAATACAAAAAGGTAGCATGATACATACTGCTTTCAACTGTAAAATCTTCTCAGGAGGTTCGCGTTCCATGGGCGCTCCGACTCCTTGCCGGAATCATCCCTCTTGCGTGCTCTTGGTTTTTGTGCGTCGATCAGGTAGTAGGAGTCGTTGCCTAGTGCCTTGCTGATGACGAATGGGCCTTCCCAAGGGGCCGAGAGCTTGTGCTGGCCGGTTGTTCGCTGGATCAGCCGAAGCACAAGGTCGCCCTCTTGGAAAGATCTTGGCTTGACCTTGCGGTTGTGGTAACGGCGCAAACCCTGCTGGTAGATGGCGGACCGGCTGAGTGCTAACAGCCGGCCTTCTTCCAGCAGGTCGACGCCATCTTCTCGCGCTTCCTTGGCCTCCGCCTCCGTGTACATGGTGACCCGAGGCGAGTCGAACTCGATGTCGGTTGGGATGACAGCCTCGGCACCATATACAAGGAAGAACGGAGTGAAGCGGGTTGACTTGTTAGGTGTAGTACGCAGACTCCAGAGGACAGCCGGCAGCTCATCGAGCCAGTAGCCGGCCGATCGCTCCAGTGGTACGACTAGTCGGGGCTTGATGCCGGAGAGGATGAGTCCATTTGCTCACTCGACTTGGCCGTTTGACTACGGGTGGGCAACGGACGCTAAGTCCAGTCGGATACCCTGCGTCACGCAGAAACGTGCCAGTGTTCCTTTGGCAAAGTTTGTGCCGTTGTCGGTGATGATGCTATGCGGCACACCGTACCGAGTAGTGATGTCGGCAATGAATGTGACGGCAGTCGGCCCATTCAGCTTCTTGATCGACTTTGCTTCGATCCACTTGGTAAATTTGTCCACGGCGACAAGCAGATGTGTCAAGCTGCCGCGGGCTGTCTTGAATGGGCCCACCATGTCCAGCCCCCAGACGGCAAAGGGCCAGGTGAGGGGGATGGTCTTGAGTGCAGAAGCCGGCAGGTGTTGCTTGGAACTGAAGACTAGGCATCCTCTGCAGCTCTTGACTATCTCTTTGGCATCTTCCAAAGCAGACGGCCAAAAGAAACCGTGGCGGAAGGCTTTGGCCATGAGTGATCTTGAGGCTGCGTGGTGGCCGCATTCGCCTTGATGGATATCCTTGAGGATTGCCACACCTTCCTCTGGCTCGACGCAGCGCTGGAAGACTCCAGTGACGCTGCGCTTAACAAGTTCTTTGTTTATTATTGCATATGCTCCGGCTCGACGTTGCACTAGTCTTGCCGAGATCTCATCAGCCGGCAGCTCTTTGTTGACTAGGAAGTTGAGGATGGGCTGGGCCCATGATGGAGCTGCGACTTCTTCTACTGTCAGTACGACCACTGTGACTCGGGTGGGCAGGTTGGGTGGTGAGGAGTTGGAGTCGGCCACGGTTTCTTGTGTCGCTGCAGTCCCCGAGCCGACTGCTGCAGTCCCCGGGCCGAGTTCTGAAGTTTCCGAGCCGGGTGCGACTACAGCAGTCCCCGGGCCGGTTGTCGAAGTCCCCGAGCCGCCTGCTGGGTTCCTCCAGTCGGATCTGGCTGCATCAGGGGCACGCGGTACGAAGATAGAGTCCGACTCTGGAGACGGCTTGATGGACGGTTTGAGGAGGCGCTGGAGAGAGACACCGGTCGGTATAGCCTGTCGGGTGGAGCCGATCCGCGCCAGGGCATCTCCTTGGTCGTTGTCGGCCCGTGGCACGTGAAGGAACTCGCACCCTTCGAAGTACCCACTGATCTGCTGGACGAGGAATCGATAGCTCGCCATGTTTGCATCCTTGGCATCCCAGTCGCCAGATGACTGCTTGTCCACCAAGTCTGAGTCGCCATAACACAGGATCTGGCGTATGCCGAGTTCTTTGGCTAGCCGGAGCCCGTGTATGAGCACCTCGTACTCGGCCATGTTGTTGCAGGCGGCGAAGTGGATTTGCAGCGTGTATCTGAGTTTGTCGCCTTTGGGAGAGGTGAGGACGATGCCGGCTCCCAAGCCGGTGCGCATCTTGGACCCGTCGAAGTGCACCCGCCAATGGGTAGAGTCGGGAGCCGGCGGTAGGTACTGGGTCTCGGCCCTGTCGACGAGGAAGTCAGCCAATGCTTGGGACTTGATGGCGGTGCGGGCTTGGTAGAAGATTGTGTAAGGTGCCAGCGCAATGGCCCATTTAGCCACCTGGCCGGATGCATCCCGGCTGCCTATGATTTCGGCAAGCGGGGCGGTGCACACGACCGTGATGGGATGCTCTTGAAAGTAGGGCTTCAGCTTCTTGGCGGCGAAGTACACTCCATAGCACATCTTCTGGTAGTGTGGATAGTTTTGCTTTGAGCTGGATAGTACTTTGCTTAGATAATACACCGGCCTCTGGACTAGCTGGGCTCGGCCTTCTTCCGGGCGCTGGACCATGACAACTGTACTGACCACTCGGCTAGTCGGGGCAATGTAGAGGAGCATGGGCTCCTTCTCAGTCGGCGCCGCCAGGACAGGTGGAGTAGTCAGCATCTTCTTCAACTCATGGAAGGCTTGGTCTGCTTGGTCATTCCACTCGAAATGAGTGGATTTCTTCATGAGTCGGTACAGGGGGAGAGCCTTTTCTCCTAGCCGGCTGATAAAGCGGTTTAAGGAGGCCAGGAACCCAGTGAACTTCTGCACGTCCCGCAACTTGGTGGGAATCTCCATTCTCTCAATGGCCTTGATCTTCACAGGGTTGCACTCAATGCCGTGTTCGGAGACCAGAAAGCCTAGAAGCTGGCCGGCTGGTACTCCGAACACGCATTTCTCAGGGTTGAGCTTGATCTGGAACCGGCGCAAGTTGGCAAATGTTTCTTGGAGGTCCCCCAGCAGGGTGCCGCGCTTCTCTATCTTCACCACAATATCGTCTACGTAGACGTGGGCATTTCTACAGAGTTGCTTGAGGAGGCATTTCTGCATGCAACACTGAAAAGTGGCACCGGCATTCCTCAAGCCGAATGTCATAGTCAGGTAACAGAAAGCTCCGAATGGTGTGATGAAGGAAGTCTTCAGGCGGTCTGCTGGGTCCAACTTGATCTGGTGGTATCCTGAGTAGGCATCCAAAAAACTCAACAGCTCGCATCCGGCCGTGGAGTCTATCACTTGATCAATCCGTGGCAAAGCAAATGGATCTTTGGGGCAGGCTTTGTTGAGGCTGGTGTAGTCTATACACATACGCCATTTGTTGTTCTTCTTCAACACCAAGACTGGGTTGGCAAGCCACTCTGGAAAAAACACTTCCATAATAAAGCCGGCGGCGAGGAGCCGGGCTATCTCTTCTCCTACGATTCTTCGCTTCTCTTCTGACAGTCTGCGGAGGGGCTGCTTGACCAGCTTCGCGTCGGCTCGGACGTGCAATTTGTGCTCGGCGAAATCCTTCGGAACACCCAGCATGTCCTTTGGGGACCATGCAAAGATGTCTCGATTCTCACGGAGGAAGTCGACGAGCTCGCCTTCCTATTTACTGTCCAGGTTTGCACCAATGACTGCAAACCTTTCTGGGTTCTCCGGGTCCAGAGGTATCTTCTTCGTCTCCTTGGCCGGCTGGAAGGAGCCCTGCGCATCATAATCCTTGGGGTTGGGGGACAAGGCCGGCTGCTTGCCGGCCATGGCCACAACTCGCTCCAGCATCTTCTTCTCTTCTGCCACTACGACGGACTCGGCCAGCCGACTGCTGGCTTCGGCGCACTCGATGGACTTCCTGTAGTCGCCGGCTACAGTGATGATCCCCTTTGAGCTCGGCATCTTCATCTTCAGGTAGGCGTAGTGGGGCACAGCCATGAACTTGGCCAGAGCAGGCCGGCCAAGCAAGGCGTGGTAAGGGCTCTCCAGATCTACTACCTCAAACCAGATTGCCTCTCGGCGAAAGTGATCCTTGTCTCCAAAGAGAACATCCATCTTGATCTTGCCAATCGGGGAACAGGACAGGCCGGGGACGATGCCATGGAACAAGGTCCGGCTTGGCATGAGCTGCTTTTCCTTGATGTTCAGCTTCTCCATGGTATCGCGGTACAGTATGTTGATACTGCTTCCGCCATCAATCAGAACGCGGGAGAATCGGGCAGCTCGCCTCTCCGTTGCGAGGGTGACATCCAATACTAATGCGTAGGAGCCAGGGGACGGCATCACCTCTGGGTGGTCGGCACGGCTCCAGTTGATAGGCTTCTCAGACCAGTGCATGAATTCGGGGTTGCTGGAGGCGACTGCGTTGACCTCTTGGTGCTGTCGGCGTCGTCTGCGCTTGTCTTCAACTTGGCTCGTGAAGACGACGTAGGCGGTGTGCTCTTCAGGGAACTCATCTTGAATGGCTCCGACTGCTGGTCGAGCAGCCGGCTGCTGGGGGCTGGAGGCAGCGGGCCGGGGGGCGGAGGCGGCACCAGCCCTTCGCCCTTGGAGATACGTGTGAGCCAGTGGCACTTTCGGGTCGTGTGGTTGGACGGCTTCGCGCCGCTGTGGAACTTGCAGGGGGCATCGAGAGTGTGCTCGTAGGAGAAGGCCGGCTGCCAAGCCGGCCTGCCGCCCTTCTTCTTGGGAGCGGGCCATTCTTCGGGCTGCTCATCTTCAACTGTGGCCACCTGCCGACTGGTGGAAGGCGGCATAGGGGCCTTGCGCTTGTGGTCATTCTGGTAGGGGCACCGATTGGAGTCGCCAGCCGGTGTCTTGGGAGCCGGAGCGAGCACCTTCCCAGAGGCGTCCACTCGGAGCTCGGTCTTCATCGAGGAGTCGGCCATGGCGTACTTGTCCGCGATGATCAGCAGCTCGTCGAGGGTAGCTGGCTCGTCGTAGAGGAGTCGGTGCTTGAGGAGGGTGCCCTCTCGGCACCCGGCGGTGAAGTATTCGATGGCCTGAACCTCCTGCACCCCCTCGCAGGAGTTGCGGAGCTCGGCCCACCGCGTGAGGTAATCGCGGGTCGACTCGGTGGGCCCTTGGACGCAGAGGGAGAGCTGGCGGGGCTTGGGAGGCCGCTTGTACGTGCTGGTGAAGTTGTGGACGAAGACTTCCGTGAAGTCCAGCCAGCTGTTGACGCTGTAGGGCTTGAGGCTGTTGAGCCAGGTGCGCACCATGCCTTGCAGCATGAGGGGGACTTACTTCACGGCTACGCGCCTGTTGCCGTTGGCTATGCTGACAGCCGTAGAGTAGTCGATGGGCCAATCTTCCGGCTTCACAGAGCCGTTGTACTTGGGCGTGTCTCTGGGGAGCAAGAACCCTTTGGGGAAGGGCTCGTCGCAGATGCGGGGGCCAAAGCATGGCGGACCGACATCGTCTTCTTCTTCTAACGCCAGGGATCGAGCTAGGCGGTCGATCCGGTGGCGGGCGTCGTTCTCGCCGACTCCTTCGTGGTGGCCTAGTCGGCCACCAAGAGTTGGATGCGTGACAGGTGGCGGGGTGGGATATCTCTCCCCTCGAGGCGGGGGAGGAGGCGGATTTCCTTGACGCTCCACTGCTCGAGGGCGGCCTTCCGCTCGCGCTCGATGGTGATCCGAGTCCGGCTGCGGCTAGCAGCCGACTCCTTGTCTTTCCTTGCGCGGGCGCAGCTCGCAGTCGGCGACCGGGATGTCGCGGCGTGCTCTCAGCGCGGGGGAGGACTCTCAGCGCGGGCGCCGGCTTCGTGCCGTTCTGCGGCCGCGTCGATCAGCTGCTGGATTCGTCTTGTCATGTAGGGGAGCTCGTCAGCCCCCAGCCCGTTCAGCTCTTCAGCGGCCGCCTGAGCGGCTCGCAGATTCTCGAGCGGGGTGGCGTAGACGGGGCGGTCTGCCCCCAGCATGCTGGCGATGGCCGCGCCGTGCTTCTTGACGAGGCCGGCTCGGCTCGGCCCGCCGGGAGGCGGCGTGCCAAAGGCGGCGCGGTCGACTTCGCGCTGGTGAGCCTCGGTGAGGCGCTCATGGAGGCTATCTTCTAGCCTTCCGCGATGAGGGCGAGGCGGCGTGCCTCCAGGGTCTCGGCGTCGGCGTCGGCCGGGATGGGGACGGATAAGTCATGCATCGCCGCTTGCAGGGCGTCGTGGGCGCTCTCGCCCGAGTTGGCGACGTGGCTGATGACCAGCACTTCAGTGACAGCGCTGCTGCCACTGTCAGCTCGAGGGAGAGGGTCGTCGAAGATTACCACATTGGAGGGGTAGGCGTGGAGCGATGCCGTGTCGGAGTCGACAAGCATCGGGTCGGTGGAGTCGACCGACTCCAAGTCTGCAGTAGGCTCCCTGAAGACGTGAAGTTGGTCGAGGAGGCTGACGAGGCGGCTCTCGGGGTAGTCCGTGCCTGCGTCGGACACGGGCTCGTCGGAGATGCGAGTCTCCCCGAGCAGATCGGCGAGGCAGCTCGCTGCGCAGGCGTCGTCGACGCCTTCCAGCGCGTCGGGGCAAACGCCGTCGGGCGCAGCAGGCTGGCTGCGCTCGCGGGGGAGAAAAAGGGTTCCCGTCCAGAACAGGTCTCCGAACGACGGTGCACCTGGCCCCACGGTGGGTGCCAAATGTCGGGTGGTAGGTGCGACATATACCAACGGGTGGCTTATCATTGTGGGAGCCAGTAAGACGTCGCCGGTGCGTGGAAACGGGATGAGGCGAAGACATGCATGCTGGCGAATCTTACCCAGGTTCGGTTCTCTCCGTAGAGATAACACCCCTAGTCCTGCTCTGCGGGGTCTCCGCATGATCACTAGATCAAAATAAGTAGCTACAAATGCTCCTTGAGCCGTTGGGTTCGAGGGAGAAGAAGGGCAAGGCTAGCTCTCCTTTTCTCTCTATGTGGTGTGTGTAATTCTATGAGACCAACCCTTTGCATGGGTGCCCCGGGGGGTTTATATAGGCCTACCCCCCAGGGGTACAATGGTAATCCGGCTGGGCGCGGGTCCCAGCCGTCAGTGTCCGTGTTTGCCGGCTTCTCCGCCGGCCATTGGGGCCCGCCGGCTGCCGGCCTCTTGGTCGACAGGCCGGCCCCACCGCTTAGGGGTCTTGTCGGCGGCTGGTTACTGTTGCCTCGCCCCTGATGACGAGGGCTTTGTCGAGGTAAGCGTGGCTACAGCGCCGCCGCCTTGCAGGCTCTCACTGTAGCCTCACCTCGTCTTGTCTCCTTAATGAGGCACATGTTTCGAGGGAGGGAGGTAGCCGGCTATTGGGAGCCGGCTATGCCCCCGACCGACTAGGGGAGGCTGGGCCGCCTTCAAGCGTCTCTCTGGCTAAAGGGGCCCGCCGCCCGCGGGCCGTACTGGCGCTTGTCGTGGGTGACATCGAGGTCAACATGGCTAGAGTGCCGCGCCGGACGGGAGATGGCTGACCCGTACGGCGCCCTGTGGCCATGCCTGCTTCGGGATTCGGGGGTAGTGGGCTGTACTGCAGCCACACCCCGTCTTATCACCATTATGTGGGTGCAGTCTTGGTGGGTGCGGTCTTGGCCGTCTTCTGGGGGTCGGCATTCTTCATGGCCGGCTTCTGGGAGTCGGCCATCTTGAGGCCGGCTTCCTGGAGTCGGCCATCTCGTAGTTTTCTTGGGGAAGGTTTCTAAGACTGGGTCGCCTTCTAGGAGTCGGCCCTGGGGATAGTCGGCCGGGGGAAGGTGGCCCTATGCTCTGTATGCTTGAAGGCTTGAATGGCCTGATAATTTTTTGAAGAGCCAGGGGGAGTCGGTTAGGCTACCCGTGGCCATTTACTCCGACACATGTGCTAGATCCAATCACATAAAGAGAGATACAAAGGTCCAAATCCAACACAAGAAGATACAAGAGGTAACTAGTTCATCCCAAACCTATGAGGAAAGAGGTCTTGATGACCCTATGATGGGGATCCTTCTCCAAGAGGAGGGCTTGATCTCCAATAGGAGCTTCTCCAAGAGGAGGGCTTGATCTCCAAGAGGAGCTTCCCCAAGAGGAGGTCTAGATTTCCAAAAGGAGCAAGATGAGCAAAGCTCTCTCTTTGTCTATCAAATACTTTGCTATCCTCCCAAATGAGCTATGGGAAAGGGTTATATAGACTAGAGATGAAATTGGGGAAGAAGAGGGGTACAATGGTCCAAAACACAAAGTGCACATAGGCACTCTTGGAGGGGTCCGGGCACCCGTGGTAAAGAGACTGGGCATCCGGGGTCGTCGGGGAGTAGAAGACCGGGCACCCGGGGTGGCACCTGGGAGGGGGGCCGGGCACCCAGTGGTCGGGGTGCGGGCACCCGGGGTGGATAGAGGGGTCGTGCCCATTGGCGCCATGCTCCGGGCACCCGGGGCATAGGAGGCCCGGCACCCAGGACGGTGCGAGGCTTCCGGTGTTTCGCGTCTTGGGGTCCCACTTCCTCCTCCGTCTCCCTTCTTCAATGGTGTAGATGTTCTCTTTCACTTGAACTCCTCCTTGTCGTCAATGAGGCTCCGGTAATACCTATGCATGTACACGAGAGGGACGTCAAGTAGTATACCATCCTCGAAGGGGTCAAGTGAACACGTCTAAAGGAGATGATTAACCTTTATGTATGTAAAGTAGATGTCGCACATGTCACTTGCCGAATGGACTCTTGACATGGTGATGTCCGTAGGATGCTCCGCATCAAGTAGTTTGTTTACCCATCGTATGTTTCTTTCAAGAGAGAAGCCTCTAGTGAAACCTATGGCCCCCGGGTCTATTCTTATCATATTATTTTCAGATCTATAAAACCAAAAACCCAAAAATACCTTGCTGCAATTTATTTATCTTTACTTTATTTTACACTTTTACTTATCTTTTATATCAATCTCTATCATATCTCACCCTTGCTAGTGACCGTGAAGGGATTGACAACCCCTTTTTGTGTTGTGTGCAAGTGTTTGTTAGTTTGTGCAGGTGCATCTATTGGAGACTTGTGTGTTCCTCCTACTGGATTGATACCTTGGTTCTTAAGTGAGGGAAATACTTATCTCTACTTTGCTGCATCACCCTTTCCTCTTCAAGCGAAAAATCAACGCAAGCTCAAGAAGTGGCAGGAAGAATTTTTGGCGCCGTTTGATGTCTACTACGCAACCTTCTTTTTGTAGACTCGTGTTGGGCCTCCAAGCGTAGAGTTTGATGTCTACTACGCAACCTTCTTCTTGTAGACTCGTGTTGGGCCTCCAAGCACAGAGTTTTGTTGGACAGTAGCAATTTTTCCCTCAAGTGAATGACCTAAGGCTTATCAATCCGTGGGAGGCATAGGATGAAAATGGTCTCTCTCAAATAACCCTGCAACCAAATAACAAAGAGTCTCTTGTGTCCCCAACACACCCAATACAATGGTAAATTGTATAGGTGCACTAGTTCGGCGAAGAGATGGTGATACAAGTGTAATATGGATGGTAGATATAGGTTTTTGTAATCTGAAAAATATAAAAACAGCAAGGTAACTAGTAACAAAAGTGAGCTAAGACGATATTGCAATGCTTGGAAACAAGGCCTAGGGTTCATACTTTCACTAGTGCAAGTTCTCTCAACAATGATAACATAACTAAATCATATGGCAATCCCTCAACATGCGACAAAGAGTCACTCCAAAGTTCCTATCACGGAGAACATAAGATGAAATTGCTTGTAGGGTACAAAACCACCTCAAAGTTATTCTTTCTGATCAACCCATTGAGCTATTCCTATACGTGTCACAAATAGCCCTAGAGTTCGTAGTAAAATTACACCATATAAAACACATCAATCAACCCTAATGTCACCTAGATACTCCAATGTCACCACAAGTATCTGTGGGTCAATTATACGATATGCATCAAACAACTTCAGATTCATAATATTCAGTCCAACATAAAGAACCTCAAAGAGTGCCCCAAGATTCCTACCAGAGAAACAAGGAAGAAAACGTGCATCAACCCGTATGCATAGATTACCCCAATGTCACCTCGGGAATCTGTGAGTTGAGTGCCAAAACATACATCAAGTGAATCAATAGAACACCCCATTGTCACCACGGGTATCCCACGCAAGACATACACCAAGTGTTCTCAAATCCATAATAGCATTCAATCCGATAATAGTGAAACCTCAAAGGTAAAACTCAATTCATCACAAGAAGGTAGCGGGGGAGAAACACCATATGATTCAACTATAATAACAAAGCTCGTGGTACATTGACATCGTGCCAAATGAAGAACACGAGAGAGAGAGAGAGAGAGAGAGATCAAACACATAGCTACTGGTACATACCCTCAGCCCCGAGGGTGAACTACTCCCTCCTCATCATGGAGACCGCCGGGATGATGAAGATGGCCACCGGTGATGGTTTCCCCCTCTGGCAGGGTGCTGGAACGGGCTCCCGATTTGTTTTTCATGGCTACAGAGGCTTGCGGCGGCGAAACTTCCGATCTAGGTTTATTTCTGGAGGTTTCGGGATTTATAGGATTTTTTTGCGTCGGTTTCACGTCAGGGGGGTCCACGAGGCAGCGGCAAGGCAGGGGGCTCGCCCTCCACCCTTGTGGTTGCCCCGGGACTCCTCTGGTCCATCTTTGATGCTCCGTGGGCTTCTTCTGGTCCATAAAAAATCACCGTAAATTTTCAGCTCGTTTGGACTCCGTTTGATATTCCTTTTCTGTAAAACTTAAAAACAAACAAAAAACAGAAACTGGCGCTGGGCTCTAGGTTAATAGGTTAGTCCCGAAAATAATATAAAATAGTACATTAATGCATATAAAACATCCAAAACAGATAATATAATAGCATGGAATAAGAAATTATAGATACGTTGGAGATGTATCAAGCATCCCCGAGCTTAATTCATGCTCGTCCTCGAGTAGGTAAATGATAAAAATAGATTTTTTTTGTGGAATGCAACCTAACATATTTATCAATGTAATCTTCTCTATTGTGGCAAGAATATTCAGATCCATAAGATTCAAAACAAAATTTTAGTATTGACATAAAAACTATAGTACTTCAAGCATACTAATAAAGCAATTATGTCTTCTCAAAATAACATGGCCAAAGAAAGTTATCCCTACAAAATCATATAATCTGGCTATGCTCTATCTTCATCACACAAAGTATTTCATCATGTAAAACCCCGATGAGAAGCCAAGCAATTGTTTCATACTTTTGGTGTTCTCAAACTTTTTCAACTTTCATGCATTACATGAGCATGAGCCATGGATATAACACTATAGGTGGAATAGAATATGGTGGTTGTGGAGAAGACAAAAAGAAGGAGATAGTCTCACATCAACTATGCGTATCAACGGGCTATGGAGATTCCCATCAATAGATATCAATGCGAGTGAGTAGGGATTGCCATGCAACGGATGCACTAGAGCTATAAGTGTATGAAAGCTCAACAAGAAAATAAGTGGGTGTGCATTCAACTCGCTTGCTCACGAAGACCTAGGGCAATTTGAGGAAGCCCATCATTGGAATATACAAGCCAAGTTCTATAATGAAAAATTCCCACTAGTATATGAAAGCGACAACATAGGAGACTCTCTATCATGCAGAACATGGTGCTACTTTGAACCACAAGTGTGGTAAAAGGATAGTAGCATTGCCCCTTCTCTCCTTTTCTCTTTTTTATTTATTTTGGGCTCTTTGGCCTCATTTTTGTTTTTTTGTTTGGGCTCTTCTACCAATTATTATTATTATTATTATTATTATTATTATTATTATTATCATTCGTCCGGATCCTCATCCCAACTTGTGAGGGAATCATAGTCTCCATCATCCTTTTGCTCACATGGGACAATGCTCTAATAATGATGATCATCACACTTTTATTTACTTACAACTCAAGAATGACAACTCGATACTTAGAACAAAATATGATTCTATACGAATGCCTCCGGCGGTGTACCGGGATGTGCATTGACTCAGGAGTGACATGTATAGAAATTATGAATGGTGGCTTTGCCAGAAATACGATGTCAACTACATGATCATGCAAAGCAATATGACAATGATGAAGCGTGTCATAATAAACAGAACGGTGGATGTTGCATGGAAATATATCTCTGAATGGCTATGGAAATGCCATAATAGGTAGGTATGGTGGCTGTTTTGAGGAAGGTAAATGGTAGGTGTAATGCACCGGCGAAAGTTGTGCGGTACTAAAGAGGCTAGCAATGGTGGAAGGGTGAGAGTATGTATAATCCACAGACTCAACATTAGTCATAAAGAACTCACATAGTTATTGCAAAAGTTTATTAGCTATCAAAACAAAGTACTACACGCATGATCCTAGGGGGGATAGATTGGTAGGAAAAGACCATCGCTTGTCCCCGACCGCCACTCATAAGGAAGACAATCAATAAATAAATCATGCTCCGATTTCATCACATAACGGTTCACCATACATGCATGCTACGGGAATCACAAACTTTAACACAAGTATTTCTACCAATCCACAATTACTCCCTAGCTTGACTCTAATATGACCATCTTTATATCACAAAACAAATGCAAGGAATCAAACTTCTCATAGTATTCAATGCACTTATTGGAAGTTTTATTATATCCCTCTTGGATGCCCATCATATTAGGACTAAATTCATAACCTAAAAAAATTGACAGGCTGTTTAAGACTCTCAAAATAATATAAGCGAAGTATGAGAGTTCATCAATTTCTTCAAAATAAAACCACCGCCGTGCTCTAAAAAGATATAAGTGAAGTACTAGAGCAACTAACAAACTACTCCAAAAAGATATAAGTGAAGATCAATGAGTAGTTGAATAATTATGTAGCTATGTGAAGACTCTCTCTCATAAGTAAAATTTCATACCTTAAGTACTTTATTTAAACAGCAAGCAAAACAAGATAAAATGACATTCCAAGGATAGCACATATCATGTGAAGAAGCAAAAACTTAGGCTCAACCGATACTAACCGATCATTGTTGATGAAGAAAGGTGGGATGCCAACTGGGGCATCCCCAAGCTTAGATGCTCGAGACTTCTTGAAATATTAATTAAGGATGCCTTGGGCATCCCAAAGCTTGAGCTCTTGTGTCTCCTTAATTCCTCTCATCTCATAGTTTCCCGGAATCTTAAAAACTTCATGCACACAAAACTCAACAAGAACTCGTGAGATAAGTTAGTATAAATCCATGCAATACCTTATCATTCTCTACTGTAGAAAATCACTAAAATTATAATTTGACATTGCGTGCTAAATGCCTCTGCATATTTAATACTCCCATCCTCAAATAGAATCATTAAACAAACAAACATATGCAAACAATGCAAACATAACAGCAATCTGTCTAAACAGAATAGTCTATAAAGAATGCAAGAGGAATAATACTTCCCTAACTCCAAAAATTCTGAAAAATTATCACACTGTAGAAAATTTGTTTTTACTCATGATGTAAAAATTTCAAGATTTTATCATGTTATGACTATTCACAAATATTCAGACAAGGATAGAAAACTTTCTCTTTTCAAAACAACAACATATAGACTTGCAAAATAAGCATGGTAAAGGCTATACTTGACCTTTTTATTGAACTAATAGAAGCAAAACACTACTCTAAATAACAGCAAGCAAATCCTAATAAAATAAAATGACGCTCCAAGCAAAACACGTGACGAATAAAAATATAGCTCCAAGTGAGGTTACCGATAATGTTGGAGACGAAAGAGGGGATGCTATCCGAGGCATCACCGAGCTTAGTTGCTTGGATCTTCCTTGAATATTAACTTGGGGTGCCTTGGGCATACCCAAGCTTAGGGTCTTGCCACTCCTTATTCTCCTCATATCGAGATCTCACCCAAAACTTGAAAACTTCAATCACACAAAACTTAAGGGAACTTCGTGAGATGGGTTAGTACGATAAAGACAAATCATTGACTTTGGTACTGTCAAGATAAGATTCATAATTTTTCTCACACAATTCCTACTGTACCTTATCATTTCCACAATTTATATTACTTAATATAAGCTATGGAAAAACTAAAACAAGCAAACTATGCATTGAAAATAGAATATGTCAAAAACAGAACAGTCTGTAATGATCTGAATAACAACCATACTTCAGCTACTCCAAAAATTCTGAAAAATTAGGACAACCTGGGAATTTTTTTATATAAATCTTGTGTAAACAATTCAGATCAAAAGCACTCATCTGTGATTTTTTTAAAATTCTGGTAATGAGCGCAAATGTTTCTTTTTTTCAGCAAGATCAAATCAACTATCACCATAGATCATCCCAAGGGTCTTACTTGGCACTTTATGAAAAAAGATATAAAACATGATTACTACAGTATCATAATCATGTGAAAACACAAAAACAGTAGGTAATAGTGTTGGGTTGTCTCCCAACAAGCGTTTTTCTTTAATGCCTTTTAGCTAGGCATGATAATTTCAATGATGCTCACAAAGAAGTAAAGAATTAAAACACAAATAGAGCATCATGAACCACATGTCAAGCACATTTAAGTCTAACACACTTCCTATGCATAGGGATTTTGTGAGCGAACAATTTATGGGAGCAAGAATCAACTAGCATAGGACGGTAAAACAAGCAGAACTTCAAGATTTTCAACACATAGAGAGGAAACTTGATATTATTGAGATATGTAAAAGCATATGTTCCTCTCTCATAATAATTTTTAGTAGCATCATGAATGAATTCAACAATATGATTATCACATAAAGCATTCTTTTCATGATCCACAAGCATAGAAATTTTACTACTCATCACATAAGCAAAATTCTTCTCATTCATAGTAGTGGGAGGAGCAAATTCAACCAAATAACTATCATGTGAGGCATAATCCAATTGAAAATTAAAATCATGATGACAAGTTTCATGGTTATCATTATTCTTTATAGCATACATGTCATCACAATAATCAACATAGATAGCAACTTTGTTCTCATAATCAATTGGAACCTCTTCCAAAATAGTGGATTCATCACTAAATAAAGTCATGACCTCTCCATATCCAATTTCATAAATATAATCATCATAAATAGGAGGCATGTTATCATCATAATAAATTTGCTCATTAAAACTTGGGGGACAAAAAATATCATCCTCATCAAACATAGCATCCCCAAGCTTATGGCTTTGCATATCATTAGCATCATGGATATTCATAGAATTCATACTAACAACATATCAATCATGCTCATCATTCAAAGATTTTATGCCAAACATTTTATGAACTTCTTCTTCTAACACTTGAGCACAATTTTCCTTTCCATACTTTTCACGAAAGATATTAAAAAGATGAAGCATATGAGGCAACCTCAATTCCATTTTTTGTAGTTTTCCTCTATAGACTAAACTAGTGATAAAACAAGAAACTAAAAGATTCGATTGCAAGATCTAAAGATATACCTTCAAGCACTCACCTCCCCGACAACAGCGCCAAAAAAGAGCTTGATGTCTACTACGCAACCTTCTTCTTGTAGACTCGTGTTGGGCCTCCAAGCGCGGAGATTTGTAGGACATTAGCAATTTTCCCTCAAGTGGATGACATAAGGTTTATCAATCCGTGGGAGGCGTCGGATGAAGATGGTATCTCTCAAACAACTTGCAACCAAATAACAAAGAGTCTCTTGTCTCCCCAACACACCCAATACAATGGTAAATTGTATAGGTGCACTAGTTCAGCGAAGAGATGGTGATACAAGTGTAATATGGATGGCAGATATAGGTTTTTGTAATCTGAAAATATAAAAACAGCAAGGTAACTAGTAACAAAAGTGAGCGAAAACGGTATTGCAATGCTTGGAAAGAAGGCCTAGGGTTCATACTTTCACTAGTGCAAGTTCTCTCAACAATGATAACATAACTAAATCATATGGCAATCCCTGAACGTGCGACAAAGAGTCACTCCAAAGTTCCTATCGCGGAGAACATAAGATGAAATTGCTTGTAGGGTACGAAACCACGTCAAAGTTATTCTTTCCGATCAATCCATTGAGCTATTCCTATAAGTGTCACAAACATCCCTAGAGTTCATAGTAAAATAACACCATACGACACACATCAACCAACCCTAATGTCACCTAGATACTCCAATGTCACCATAAGTATCCATGAGTCAATTATATGATATGCATCAAACAACTTCAGATTCATAATATTCAATCCAACATAAAGAACCGCAAAGAGTGCCCAAGATTCATACCGGAGAAATAAGGAAGAAAACGTGCATCAACACCTATGCATAGATTACCCCAATGCCACCTCGGGAATTCGCGAGTTGAACGCCAAAACATACATCAAGTGAATCAATAGAACACCCCATTGTCAACAAGGGTATCCCACGCAAGACATACGTCAAGTGTTCTCAAATCCATAATAGTACTCAATCTGATAATAGTGAAACCTCAAAGCTAAAACTCAATTCATCACAAGAAGTTAGAGGGGGAGAAACACCATATGATTCAACTATAATAACGAAGCTCACGGTACATCAAGATCGTGCCAAATCAAGAACACGAGAGAGAGAGAGAGAGAGAGAGAGAGAGAGAGAGAGAGAGATCAAGCACATAGCTACTGGTACATACCCTCAGCCCCAAGGGTGAATGTCGGTGTCAAAACCGGCGGATCTCGGGTAGGGGGTCCCGAACCGTGCGTCTAAGGCGGATGGTAACAGGAGGCGGGGGACACAATGTTTACCCAGGTTCGGGCCCTCTCGATGGAGGTAATGCCCTACTTGCTACTTGATTGATCTTGATGATATGTGTATTACAAGAGTTGATCTACCAAAAGATCATAGAGGCTAAACCCTAGAAGCTAGCCTATGATTATGATTGTTGTTGTCCTACGGACTAAACCCTCCGGTTTATATAGACACCGGAGGGGGCTAGGGTTACACAGAGTCAGTTACAAGGGAGGAGATCTACATATCCGAATTGCCAAGCTTGCCTTCCACGCAAAGGAGAGTCCCATCCGTACAAGGGACGAAGTCTTCAATCTTGTATCTTCATAGTCCAACAGTCCGGCCAAAGTATATAGTCCGGCAGTCCGAGGACCCCCTTATCCAGGACTCCCTCAGTAGCCCCTAAACCAGGCTTCAATGACGACGAGTCCGGCGCGCAGATTGTCTTCGGCATTGCAAGGCGGGTTCTTCTCCAAATCCTGAGTACCTGTCGAGTAGTGTCTGGCTTCCCATGAATGTTGCACTCCTTGGCTTCTGCGCCTAATAATGGCTATCCTCCACGTGTCAAGCGAATGCGAGAAGTCGGGGCATTTTTACACTTGCCACCCTAGCCATGTGAGTAAATCGTCTATTTAAAGTGCCGGGGATCTTCAGATCCAGATCACACCATCCTCCCACAGCGAGTATCCATCGGAGCGCGCCCGGAAAAAGTCCATCCCATCATGGCCGGCCATCGCAGCTCCTCCTCTCGCCGCCGTAGCCCTAAGCCAGGCAATTGGAAGAAGTGTTCCGTCCCCCACAGCCAATTAGTAGAGTTACAGACCCAGGGGTTTCTCCCTCCAGCGTATATGGTCCCCGTCCGAGCCAAACTAGCCACTTACAACGGCGGGGAACAAGCGGAGAGCTTTCCCAACCCATCCATGGGGGAGCGGGTATGCCTTGTCCCTTACTTATTAAGTGGACTTGAATTTCCAGTCCATCCGTTCCTCCGCGGGCTCCTGGAGTTCTATGGCCTCAAGTTGCATAACTTTACTCCTGCATCCATATTACACATCACTGGCTACGTCGCCCTTTGCGAGCTGTTTTTGGGCTGTGAAGCTCATTTCGAGCTATGGAAGAGGCTATTCTGCCTCGTACCCCGTACACAGGAGGGGTCAATATATCAAGTGGGCGGAGCCGAGATATGGCGCATCGCCGGGACCGGATACCTGTCCGGTACTCCGAAGAAGACATCTGAAGACTGGCCTTCGGAGTGGTTTTATATGGAGGACGTCCCCCATACAGACCCTATTCGGATGGGTCTCCATAAGTTCAATAACGCCCCTTTGAAGAAACGCCGCAGTTGGCGCCCTCGCAGCCCCCAGGACGAAGATAACAGAGAGGTCCTTTACCTGATGGGCCGGATAAAAACACTGGCCAAATCAGGATTGACAATAATCGAGGTTATGTCAATATGTATAATGCGGGGGGTCCAGCCACTTCAATATCGGGGACAACCCATGTGGCACTTCAATGGAGAAGACGATGCCACCCGTTGTGGTCGTAAAGGTCAGGACTCCGTCGCCGCTCTTGCGAAAATATTGTTCGATTTATATAAAGGAGAGGAAGAGGAGTTCATCCGCATTAAGCCACGGGTTGGATTCTCCATGTACAACCCCCCAAACTGGGTGAGCTGCTACTTTTTACTCCTGACCTTCCCGCATTCTTTGTCATAAGTATTTACCTTGCTATTTCATAGCAGGAACTGTGAAAAGCTGTGAGGGAGGTCCACAGCCCGTCTCCACAACCAGAGGACCTTGACCGGGCCCTCGACCCCGGACTTGAAGAAGATCCGGACACATTTGTGGAGCTCATCGACAGGACGTTCTATCAGTTAAGCTGCAACAGTGCCTTGGTGGCCATCATAGCCGATTATCCTGGACTGCTCCCTGCATCGCAGGTAAGTAAAACCGGAGTCCTAACTTCCGAGAAGGATCCCTTTTTGTGCACTTCACCTACCGCACACATATGGTGTCTTACAGGGAAGGCCCTCGGGACGCCACGCCGAACCCGCGGTGACTCACCAACAAGGGGCACCGAAACCGGGTAGGCTTAAAAGGAAGGCGGTCAGGACTGAGATGCCGTGGCAGAGGTATGAAAAAGAACCCTGCTCTGTGGTTGTCGTCTTGAAAATATAATGACGTCCATGGTTCCTAGCAGAAAAAACGCTCGCCGGACCGTATCCGGAGAGCCTGCCGGCCGCGCCTCCACCAGCCGGGCTCCAGAGCCGGACTTAGAGGCAGATGCTAACGTGGGGACAACGCCGGATGTTCCTCCTACAGAGGATGTGGATAGGCTGTCCGCTACGAATTCCGAAGTGGAAAATGCCATGAATCACAGGCGTCGCCGGGCCATACTCCGCGACCCTTGTTTCTCTGAAGAGGCGTTCGATGCCTTCAACTCAGGAGACGCGTACATCCGAGCTGCTCAAAATTGTCTTGCCAGAGCCACGGACTAGTATGTAAAGGATATACGGGTAAGAAAATCTGATAATTATGTATATCAGTAGCCCCTGAGACTTGAAACAGTTGACACAACTGATTTACAGATCATTATTTGCGTAGGTTCTTACGGAGAAGAATACCCAGTTGTCTCAAGAGCTAGAGGAGTGCAAAGCCCAGCTACGGGCCGCAGTTGCCGCAATGAAGGAGTCCGAGAAGGCCCCATCTGGTGACACTTGTTTCTATCGAAAAGAATGACATGTACCAGTTAGTATTCGGCATGCATGCAAATCTAACAATAGATTCTCCAGATGATCCCAGAGTGAATCTGGAGGTCGTGCGAGGGGATGAGCAACATGCTCAACGACAGCTAAAGGCTGGCGAGCGCGTGCTTACACGGGTTAGGCGGGAGAAAAATGAGCTCCAAGATGCTAATACCCGGCTGGGCGTTGAACTAAAAGATGTTCGGGCCCAGCTTGCTGACTCCGTAAAGGAGAATAAGAGGCTTCGACGAGGCATTTTTAGTATGTGCTTGAACGAACTTTTATAGAGTTCGGCGAAGAAACCGGCTAACAGAGTTATATCTGTAGGTATGCTGACGGGTCGTCCCGCAGAGGAGATGCCCGGGTCTGCAGGTGATCTTCTGCCAGAGCTCTCACAACTGCAAGAACAAGTTCGGCAGGTGATGCAGGGCATTGCCCAGGCCTTGTGGCCATCCGCCTCCCTGCCAGGAGGCATGGGGGAGCTCGTAGAGATGCTCAAGGGAGCGCGGCGGCGCTTCCGATTATGGAAGATATCTGCCTGCCGACAAGGTGCAAGGGAAGCCTGGGCCATGGTGAAGACTCGATATACCAAGGCTGACCCGAACCATATGGCCGAAGTCGGACCTGTGGGGTCTGACGGGAAAGAGATCCCCGTCAGTTTGGTGTATGACCAGGTGAAATTAGCCGCAAAGTATTCCCAACAGGATTGTAGGCTAGACAGCCTGTTGGATGGTATAGAAGAAGAATTTAGTCAGTCTAAATGACTGTGTACTTCAAGTGACATATATTGTCCCTAGCCGGATTGTAAATCATTTGTCATGGCGGACCTTTTCGCTTCGACCTCCGGACCCGACAGTCCGGAGTGTATCCGAATACCCGCTCAGTTATGTAAAAACCGGGGTACGCGTGGAAACCAGGCGTAGGGGTCATAAGTGCTTGAACAGACAAGTACCCAACTAGCTATGTTATATTACATGGATAGTAAGAAACATCTTCCAGGGAGAATAGTTCCGTTAAGGGTTCCTTTCCCTGGGTACGCATGCATTAATGTGCATGTCCGAACTGCGAAAAGAGACGCAGGATATAAACATCTGGGGGCATGTATTGAAATAAGTAAAAGTCATCTTTTGTTCACCGACCGAATATTCCCTTAAGAACGCTAGCTTTCGGCTTCACCCAGTCTGAGGTACACATCCGGCTGACCCGGCAGTAACAATCGCAGAGGTGCTCCCCTTATGCCCTAGCCGAATTAACGGGAACGTAGGGCATAAACACAAGAGCCAGGCAACCCAGCTTGGCCAAAACTTAAGTCATATCGATGCATATAATGGCGAAGAAAAGGTACATGTGGAAAAGTAACACATGTGCAGGGGGCATAGAGCCCGGAACATAGTTATATTAAGCTTCTGTATAAGAAGCCCCCAGGTATAATGAGCATGCCTAGCGCGTCAAGATTGTGCAGTCAAGACACATTTTAACCTTTTAAGGCCGGGAAGAAAAAGGGAAGAAAGAAAGAAAGAAAAGACAGATAACAGATATATATATATATATATAATTGACGGAGGTAAGGAGGTGAACACAGAGTTCGACACTAGGCGTAGAACCTTCGAAATCTGGCTGCGTTCCATGGGTTTGGCTCGAGTCGATTGTCCGATGCATCCCACAGACGGTACACTCCACCGGTCAGAACTTTGTCAATAACGAAGGGACCTTCCCATTTGGGCTTGAGCTTGTCCTTTTTCTTCTCCGGTAGGCATAGAACGAGTTCGCCAATGTTATAAGTTTTGGCCCGTACTTCTCTGCTTTGATACCGTCGAGCCTGTTGCTTATAGAATGTGAAGCGGGCTTTTGCCACATCACGCTCCTCCTCCAGGGCGTCCAAACTGTCCTGCTAATCAAGCTCGGCTTCTTTCTCTTTGTACATGCGCACTTGAGGTGAGTCATGAATGATGTCGCAGGGCAGTACCGCCTCTGGGCCATACACCATAAAAACGGTGTGTATCCGGTAGTGCGATTCGGCGTGGTCCGCAGCCCCCATAGTACGGAGTCGAGCTCCTCGACCTAGTGCGTATCTGATTCCTTCAAGGATCGCACTAATCTGGGTTTAATGCCGCTCATGATAAGACCATTCGCTCGCTCGACTTGACCGTTAATTTGAGGGTGATAGACAGAGGCATAATCGAGCTTAATGCCCATGTTGCTGCACCACGTTTTTACCTCGTCGGCTGTAAAGTTTGAGCCGTTATCGGTGATGATGTTGTGGGGGACGCCGTAACGGTGTACAACCCCGGATATGAAGTCTATCACTGGTCCGGACTCGGCTGTTTTAACTAGTTTGGCTTCTATCCATTTGGTGAATTTATCCACCATGACCAATAGGTATTTTTTCTTATGGTTCCCCCTTTAAGGGGTCCCACCATATCAAGCCCCCAGACCGCAAAGGGCCAAGTAATGGGGATTGTTCAGAGAGCAGTAGGTGGTTGATGGCTTTGGTTTGCAAAAAGCTGGCAACCGACGCAACGTTGGACGAGGTCCTGCGCGTCTGCTCGGGCCGTCGTCCAGTAAAAACCTGTACGGAAGGCCTTGCTTACAAGGGCCCGAGCTGCGGCGTGGTGGCCGCCGAGTCCAGCATGAATTTCTGCCAAAAGTTGTCGTCCTTCCTCTTCGGAGATGCACCTTTGAAGTACTCCGGTAACGCTTTTCTTATAAAGCTCTCCCTCGTGGACCTTGTAGGCTTTAGACCGCCGCACAATGCAACGTGCCTCGTTTGGGTCATCAGGGAGTTCTTGCCTAGTTAGGTAAGCCAAGAAGGGTTCTGTCCACGGGGCGATGACAACCATAATCACGTGGGCTGAAGGCGTTATTTCGGTGTTAGAGCCTCCGATTACGTCAGAGTGTTCGGTATCTGGCGTTGTGGTTGGGTCCAGACTGTTGTTGTCGGTCTCTCCTTCCCATACCACGGATGGCTTAAATAGCCTTTCCAAGAAGATATTAAGTGGGACAGGGTCGCGCTTGGCGCCGATGCGGGCGAGGATATCCGCCGCTTGATTGTTTTCTCGGACCACATGGTGGAATTCAAGCCCCTCGAACCGAGCTGACATTTTGAGGACGGCGTTGCGGTAAGCCGCCATTTTTGGGTCCTTGGCGTCAAAGTCTCCATTTATTTGAGATATTGTGAGGTTCAAATCCCCACGCACCTCTAGGCATTGAATGCCCATGGAGACTGCCATCCGGAGACCATGCAACAGGGCCTCATATTCTGCTGCATTGTTGGAGTCTGTGTATAATATTTGGAGTATGTATTGGACTGTATCTCCGGTGGGGGATGTCAGGACGACGCCTGCCCCCAGACCAGCCAGCATCTTAGAGCCGTCAAAGTGCATGATCCAATTGGAGTACGCGCCGTACTCTTTAGGGAGTTCGGCTTCTGTCCATTCGGCGACGAAATCAGCCAGTACTTGTGACTTAATGGCTCGCCGTGGTTTGTATGTTATGTCGAACGGGAGGAGCTCAATAGCCCATTTAGCAATCCGGCCCATGGCATCGCGGTTATTTATTATGTCGTTGAGTGGTACTTCAAAGGCCACCGTAATTGAACACTCTTGAAAGTAGTGTCGTAGTTTCCGGGATGCCATGAAGACCGCATATGCTATCTTTTGATAATGTGGGTACCGTGATTTGCATGGAGTGAGGACAGTGGATACGTAGTATACCGGCTTTTGAAGCGGGAACTTATGTCCGTCCGTCTCTCGTTCGACGACGAGCACTGCGCTTACAACTTGGTGTGTTGCCGCTATATATAACAGCATTGGTTCGCCGACATTTGGCGCGGCCAAGATTTGCTTGGTGGCCAAGACGGCTTTTATTTCTTCCAATCCAGTCGTGGCCGCATCCGTCCACTTGAAGTGTTCGGTGCGTCGAAGAAGGCGATAAAGGGGTAGTGCCTTTTCTCCTAATCGGGAGATAAAGCGGCTTAAGGCAGCCACGCATCCAGTTAGTTTCTGGATTTGCTTGAGGTCTGTTGGGATAGCCAACTGTGACAGAGCTCGGATTTTAGCCGGATTTGCTTCAATTCCTCTACTAGAGACGATGAAGCCCAGGAGCTTTCCGGCGGGCACGCCGAAAATGCATTTTCCCGGATTGAGCTTGATGTCATATGTTCGGAGATTGTCGAACGTGAGCCTCAAGTCGTCTATTAAGGATTCGACGTGTCTGGTTTTAATGACCACATCGTCTACGTATGCCTCCACTGTTTTGCCGATTTGTGTTTCCAGGCATGTCTGAATCATGCGTTGATAGGTTGCACCGGCGTTTTTGAGCCCGAAAGGCATGGTGTTAAAACAGAAGGGGCCGTATGGAGTGATAAATGCCGTTGCGGCTTGATCGGACTCCGCCATCTTAATTTGATGGTATCCGGAGTATGCGTCGAGGAAACACAATGAGTCGTGTCCTGCGGTAGCGTCGATAATTTGATCGATGCGGGGGAGGGGGAAGGGATCCTTGGGGCAAGCCTTGTTAAGGTCCTTGAAATCGACACATAGGCGCCAGGATTTGTCCTTCTTTGGTACCATCACCAGGTTTGCTAGCCAGTCCGGATGTTTTATTTCTCTAATGAATCCGGCCTCGAGTAACTTGGCTAGCTCTTCTCCCATGGCTTGTCGCTTAGGCTCAGAGAAACGCCGAAGAGTCTGCTTGACCGGCTTGAACCCCTTTAGAATGTTAAGGCTATGCTCGGCCAGCCTGCGTGGGATTCCTGGCATGTCTGAAGGATGCCAGGCGAAGATGTCCCAATTCTCGCGCAAGAACTCCCGCAGTGCGGCGTCTGTTGTGGGGTTTAGCTGTGCCCCGATGGATGCTATTTTTGTAGGGTCCGTTGGGTGGACCTGGAATTTGACTATTTCGTCCGCTGGTTTAAAAGAGGTGGACTTGGGTCTTTTGTCGAGTATCACGTCGTCCCTGTCCACTGTGGAGCGCAGCGCAGTTAGTTCTTCGGCCGCAAGGGCTTCGGATAACGCCTCGAGGGCTAGTGCGGCGGTTTTATTTTCGGCGCGGAGTGCTATGTCCGGATCACTAGCTAGAGTGATGATTCCATTGGGCCCGGGCATTTTGAGCTTCATGTACCCGTAATGGGGTATAGCTTGGAAGATCGTGAATGCCTCCCGCCCTAAAAGGGCGTGGTATCCGCTACTGAACGGGGCCACTTGGAATGTGATTTCTTCGGACCTGTAATTCTCCGGCGTGCCGAATACCACATCTAGTGTGATTTTTCCCGCACATCGTGCCTCCCGACTAGGGATGATTCCTCTGAAGGTCGTGCTGCTTTGCTCAATGCGGCTCTTGTCTATTTCCATTTTGCTAAGAGTTTCCTCGTAGATGAGATTTAATCCGCTGCCGCCGTCCATGAGCACTTTAGTAAGCCGGAAGCCGTCCACAATTGGACTAAGGACCAAAGCGGCTGGTGCACGGGCTGTTCGGAATTGAGGTTCGTCACTGGCATTGAAGGTTATGGCCGTGTCATTCCATGGATTTATTGCTGCAACATGGCAGACTTCGGCAAGGCTGCGGAGTGCTCGCTTGCGCCTATTATTTGAGGCGAAGGTCTTGAAGACTGTCAATACTGTATTGTTATTTTCCACAGGATGGTGCTCCATTGTATTGTTGATGAGGATATCCTCGCCGCTCTTGGCCACCTGCTGGAGTATCCAACATACTCTAAGGCTGTTGGCATGGTATCCGCTGTACTGTGAATTTTGCATGGCCCATTGAGCCATCCCTCCAATACAATTCCACGCCCTGTAGTGCGCTTTGGTTTCTTTGTAATTGGATCGGGTGACTTATGAGAGTACACCCTTTTAGTTCGGACGGGGGGTCTAGTGAGAGCCGGAGGATCCCAAAATTTTGTTTGGGTTTTCCAGGCGCTTTCCATCGGACAGTACTTCTGTACTATGGCCGCCAAGTCAGCGAAGTGTGCTATATCATGGCGACTTATGGCGTTGAGGATTCCCTTGTCCGTGCAATTTTTGCAAAAGAATGAAATTGCGTCTTCCTCGCGACAGTCCTTGACCTTGCTCATTACAAGGAGGAATCTGGCCCAATAGTGATGTACTGTCTCTTGGGGCTCTTGTCTAATGTGGGAAAGATCACTTATGTCTGGGTGGGTGGGTAGATTTAGGTCCAAACCCTGACCCGATCTGAGGCCCAGGGGCGGAGGAGTTTTCGAGCTTAACAGTTCGGGCTCCGGGATGTTGCCCAATAGTTCTAGCCCGCTGTCTGATTCTAGGTTCGAAGCTTGGGCCATGTCCTCCCGTGGAAGGGTATCCGGCTCGGAGAGCTCGGGAATGCGGACATAGTTTGTCCTCAGAATAGAGGAAGAATCGCTACATTGCTCCTCCACCACCGCTATCTGATGGGTGACCGGCGGAGAGTTAATCTCCCTTTGGTCGGGTTTAAGCCCGATCCGATCATAGTCCGTAGCGACTCCCAGGGCAGCGATGTGATCCAAGAGCTTGTTCAAGGAAGAGAGCTCTATTGGATCCATCTGCTCGGCGAATACCGAGCCGACATGGAGGCTGTTTTTGATGACCCGAGAAGTCATCGTCAGCGCGACGGCCGAACGGGCGGTCATGATGAAGCCGCCTAGGCGGAGAGTTTGGCCTACAGCCAGCCCCCCCGAGGTGATGTTGTCCTTGACAACAAGACGAGCCATCCAGCCTTATCGTGACGGCACAGTGGAACTCTCAATGAAAGCACCAATGTCGGTGTTAAAACCGGTGGATCTCGGGTAGGGGGTCCCGAACTGTGCGTCTAAGGCGGATGGTAATAGGAGGCGGGGGACACAATGTTTACCCAGGTTCGGGCCCTCTTGATGGAGGTAATACCTTACTTCCTGCTTGATTGATCTTGATGATATGAGTATTACAAGAGTTGACCTACCACGAGATTGTAGAGGCTAAACCCTAGAAGCTAGCCTATGATTATGATTGTTGTTGTCCTACGGACTAAACCCTCCGGTTTATATAGACACAGGAGGGGGCTAGGGTTACACATAGTTGGATACAAGGGAGGAGATCTACATATCCGAATTGCCAAGCTTGCCTTCCATGCAAAGGAGAGTCCCATCCGGACACGGGACAAAGTCTTCAATCTTGTATCTTCATAGTCCAACAGTCCGGCCAAAGTATATAGTCCGGCAGTCCGAGGACCCCCTTATCCAGGACTCCCTCAGTGAACTACTCCCTCCTCGTCATGGAGACCGCCAAGATGATGAAGATGGCCACCGGTGATGGTTTCCCCTCCGACAGGGTGCTGGAACGGGCTCCCGATTGGTTTTTCGTGGCTACAGAGGCTTGCGGCTGCGGAACTTCCGATCTAGGTTTATTTCTAGAGGTTTCGGGATTTATAGGAATTTTTTGCGTCGGTTTCACGTTAGGGGGTCCACGAGACAGCATCAAGCCAGGGGGCACGCCCTCCTCCCTTGTCGTTGCCTCGGGACTCCTCTGGTCCATCTTCGATGCTCTGTGGGCTTCTTCTGGTCCATAAAAAATCACCATAAAATTTTAGCTCGTTTGGACTCCGTTTGATATTCCTTTTTAGTAAACCTTAAAACAAGGAAAAAACAGAAACTTGCACTAGGCTCTAGGTTAATAGGTTAGTCCCAAAAATAATATAAAATAGCATATTAGTGCATATAAAACATCCAAAACAGATAATATAATAGCATGGAACAATCAAAAATTATAGATACGTTGGAGACGTATCACCGTTGCCCAGGAGGATCTACATCAAGCCTACCAAGTACCTATCATAAACTCTCATATCTTGCACTTACATTATTTTCCATTAGCACTCTTGTTTTCCTCTCCCCCACTTCTAAAATGTTTTAAGGAAAACACAAAATATTTGCCTTTTTTATGTTTGTCTTTATGTCTTACTTGGGTTGCTTGCTTGTTCTCTTGGCAAATTGCATATTTATTCCAAATCACAAAGCAAAAAGTTTATAGATCCTCATCCACTTGCTAATCTTTTTATGATGAACCAATTGCTAGTGAGTTGAGTGCACTAGATTATCTTTATGAAGTTTTGCTTGAAATTTGTGAATCTGAAAATTGTGATGAAGTGTTAAAAGAAGAAATTTATGAAGTGATTGATGATAGCTCCTTGAAAGAAAAGCATGGTTGCAATGATGTTATTATAAATTTTATTAATGTCAATTTTTCTAATAATATGCAAAACCCCAAGCATGGGGATGCTAATTTTGCTATGTCCACTACTTATTATAATGATCATGATTGGGGTGATGCACCTTATGATCTTGAAATTTTGTTTAAGCCTCATGATGAATATGATATTGATAATAATGTTTGCAATAATATTGAAAGTGAGTTTGGTTGAGTGCCAACTTTAGGAAATAATGACCCCACTACTTTGGAGATTGATCAATCTTATGAATTTTTTGATAAAAGTGGGCTTGGAGAAGTAATGATTTTATTTTATGTTAATCCCACTATTTTGGAAGAGTGTCAACTTTGCATGCATGTGGATCATGAAGATAATAATTTATGTGATAGCTATATTGTTGAATTTGATTATTATCCTACATGTAATTATATTGAGATAGGAAAATATGGTTGTTTCTTTCTTCCTTGAGAATGCTAAATTGAGAATGCTATTGTTTCTTTCTTCTTCCTTGAATATGCTAGTCTTTGCTTATCTTCATAATTTGTTTGCTTATATAATGCCTATGCATAGGGAGTATGTTGGACTTAAACTTGTTTCTCACATGCTATATGATGCTCTCATCATGCTTCAATTTTTCATCTTTCATGTGAGCATGATTAAAATTATAAATGCCTAGCTATAAGGTTTTAAAGAAAAGCGCTTGTTGGGAGACAACCCAATATTTTTCTTTTCTATTTTATGAGAATATGAAATATTACTTCTGTAATATTTTTTAGTGTTTTAATTAGTGTTTTTGCCAAGTAAGACCTTTGGGATGATTTGGGTGATAGTTGATTTGATTTTGCTGAAAAACAGAAACTTTTGTGCCCAGTAACAGAAGTGATCTGATCTGCTAGACCATGATAAATTCTTGATTTTTTTACACAAGATTGATATACAAATTACCTACGTTGTCCTAATCTTTCAGAATTTTTCGAGTTACAGAAGTTTGGATAAAGTCCAGATTACTACAGATTGTTCTATTTTTGACAGATTCTGTTTTCATTGTGTTTTTTTGCTTATTTTGATGAATCTATGGGTAGTATCGGGGGGTATGAACCATGGAGAAGTTAGAATACAGTATATATAACACCAATATAAAACTGGAATGAGTTTAAAATGGCACCTAAAAGTGGTTATCTGCTTTGTTTCACTAACGGATCTCACAAGTTTTCTGTTGAGTTTTGTGTTGTGAAAGTTTTCAAGTTTGAGTAAAATTTTGATGGACTATGGAATAAGGAGTGGCAAGAGCCTAAGCTTGGGAATGCCCAAGGCACCCCAAGGTAATATTAAAGGACAGCCAAGCATCTAAGCTAGGGGATGCCCCGAATGGCATGCCCTCTTTTGTCTTCAATCCATCGGTAAAATTACTTGAGGCTATATTTTTATTCACCACATGATATGTGTTTTGCTTGGAGCACCTTGTATTATATGATTTTTTTTATTTTTAATTTACCACAATCATCCTTGCTGTACACGCCTTTTGAGAGGGACACACATTAATCGTGAATTTGTTAGAATACTCTATGTGCTTCACTTATATCTTTTGAGCTAGGTAGTTGCTCGAGTGCTTCACTTTTATCTTTTTAGAGCACGGTGCTGGTTTTATTTTGAAGAAATTGATGAACTCTCATGCTTCACTTGTATTATTTTGAGAGTCTTAAAAAAGTATGGCAATTTGCGTAGGTTATGAATTTGATCCTAATATGATGGGTATTCAAGAGGGATATAATAAAAATTTCATGTAGATCATTGAATATATGAGAAGTTTGATTCTTTGCAATTGTTTTGAGATATAAAGTTGATGATATTAGAGTCATGCTAGTTGGTAATTGTGGGTTAATATAAATACTTGTGTTAAGGTTTGTGATTCCCGAAGCATGCACGTATGGTCTCTCGTTATGTGATGAAGTCGGAGCATGATTTATTATCGATTGTCTTCCTTATGAGTGGCGGTCGGGGACGAGCGATGGTCTTTTCCTACCAATCTATCCCCTAGGAGCATGCGAATTAGTACTTTGTTTCGAGGGCTAATAAATTTTTGCAATAAGTATGCGAGTTCTTTATGACTAATGTTGAGTCCATCGATTATACGCACTCTCACCCTTCCACCTTTGCTAGCCACTCTAGTACTGCGCAACTTTCACCGGTGCATTAAACCACCTATATATTTCCTCAAAACAGCCACCATACCTACCTATTATGGAATTTCCATATCCATTCCGAGATATATTGCCATGCAACTTCCACCATTCTGTTTATTATGACATACACCATCATTATCATATTGCTTGGCATGATCACATAGTTGACATAGTATTTGTGGCTTGGCCACCGTTCATATTTTTTATACATGTCACGCTAGATCATGGCACATCTCGGTACACTGCCGGAGGCATTCATATAGAGTCATATCCTTGTTCTAGTATCGAGTTGTAATTCTTGAGTTGTAAGTAAATAAAAGTGTGATGATCATCATTATTAGAGCATTGTCCCATGTGAGGAAAGGATGATGGAGACTATGATTCCCTCACAAGTTGGGATGAGAATTTGGACTTAAAATAAAAAGAGGCCAAAGAGCCCAAAATAAAAAAAGAGTCCAAAAAGAAAAGAAAAATATGAGAGAAAAAGAGAGAAGGGACAATGTTACTATCCTTTTCCACACTTGTGCTTCAAAATAGCACCATGTTCTTCATGATAGAGAGTCTCATATGTTGTAACTTTCATATATTACTAGTGGGAATTTTTCATTATGGAACTTGGCTTGTATATTCCAATGATGGGCTTCCTCAAATTTCCCTAGGTCTTCGTGAGCAAGCAAGTTGGATGCACACACACTTAGTTTCCTTTTGAGCTTTCATATAGTTATAGCTCTAGTGCATCTGTTGCATGGCAATCCCTCCTCGCTTGCACCGATATCAATTGATGGTATCTCCATAGCCTAATAATTTGCCTAGTTGGTGTGAGAGTTTCTTTCTCCTTTGTGTCTACTACCACCTTCTATTCCACCCATAGTGCTATATCCATGGCTCACGCTCATGTATTGGATGAAAGTTGGAAAAGCTTTAGAACGTCAAAAGTATGAAACAATTGCTTGGCTTGTCATTGTGGTTGTGCATGATAAATACTTTGTGTGATGAAGATAGAGCATGACAAGACTATACGATTTTGTAGGGATAACTTTCTTAAGCCATGATATTTTGAAAAGCCATGATTGCTTCATTAGGATGCTTGAAGTATTATTGTTTTTATGTCAGTATTAAACTTCTGTTTTGAATCATATGGATCTGAATATTCATACCACAATAAGAAAGATTATTTGATAAACATGTTAGGTAGCATTCCACATCAAAAATTATGTTTTTATCATTTACCTACTCGAGGACGAGCAGAAATTAAGCTTGGGGGTGCTTGATACGTCTCCAATGTATCTATAATTTTTTATTGTTCCATGCTATTATATTATCCATCTTAGATGTTTTATATGCATTAATATGCTATTTTATACTCCCTCCGTCGCAAAATTCGTGTGTTAAATTTGTTTAGATACGGATGTATCAAGTCACGTTTTAGTATTAGATACATCCGTATCTAGAAAAATCTGAGACAAGAATTTTGGGACAGAGGGTGTATAATTTTTTGGGACTAACCTATTAACCTAGTGCCCAATGCCATTTGTTGTTTTTTCCTTGTTTTTGTCTTCTACAGAAAATCAATACCAAATGGAGTCCAAACGGAACAAAACTTTTTAAGGACTTTTCTTGGACCAGAAGACAACCACGAAGCTCTAGGAGGAGGCCAGAGGGGCTACGAGAGAGCCACAAGCTCACAGGGCGCGCCCCCGAGGCTTGTGGGCCCCTCGGGACCCCTAACCCTAATTCTAGCTCCATAAATACCCAAATATTCCTCGTACACCAGAGGGCACACCAAAAATACTTTTCCGCCGCCGCAAGCTTCTGTTCTCGTGACATCCCACCTTGGGGCCTTTTTCGGTACTCTGTCGGAGGGGGATTCAATGATGGAGGGCCTCTACACCAACCTTGCTGCCCTTCTGATGATGTGTGAATAGTTTACCACAGACCTGCGGGTCCATAGCTAGTAGCTAGATGGTTTCTTCTCTCTCTTTGATCTTCAATGCAATGTTCTCCTCGATATTCTTAGAGATCTATTCGATGCAATCTTCTTTTGTGGTGTGTTCGTTGAGAACCCATGAATTGTGGAATTATGATCAGATTACCTATGAATATTATTTGAGTCTTCTCTAAACTCTTTTATGCATGATTTATATAGCTTTGTATTTCTCTCCTGTCTATTGATTTGGTTTGGCCAACTAGATTGATATTTCTTGCAATGGGAGAGGTGCTTTGTGATGGGTTCAATCGTGCGGTGTCCTCACCCAGTGATACTAGGGGTAGCGAGGCACGTATTTGTATTGTTGCCATTAAGGATAAAAAGATTGGGTTTTTACCACATTGATTGGATCTATCCATCTACATCATGTCATCTTGCTTAAGGCGTTACTCCGTTCTTGTTAACTTAATACACTAGATGCATGCTGGATAGCGGTCGATGTGTGGAGTAATAGTAGTAGATGCCGGCAGGAGTCGGTCTACTTGTAATGGACGTGATGCCTATATTCATGATCATTGCCTTAGATATCATCATAACTATGCTCTTTTCTATCAATCGCTCAATAGTAATTTGTTTACCCGTCGTATGTTTCTTTCAAGAGAGAAGCCTCTAGTGAAACCTATGGCCCACGGGTCTATTTTTATCATATTATTTTCAGATCTATAAAACCAAAAACCCAAAAATACCTTGATGCAATTTATTTATCTTTACCTTATTTTACACTTTTACTTATCTTTTATATCAATCTCTATCAGATCCCAGCCTTGCTAGTGACGGTGAAGGGATTGACAATCCCTTTTTCGCGTTGTGTGCAAGTGTTTGTTAGTTTGTGCAGGTGCATCTATTGGAGACTTGTGTGTTCCTCCTACTCGATTGATACCTTGGTTCTTAACTGAGGGAAATACTTATCTCTACTTTGTTGCATCACCCTTTCCTCTTCAAGGGAAAAATCAACGGAAGCTCAAGAAGTAGCATCTACCTATATGCGGTATTACCCTGTCGTTCCAAGTAAATTTGCATGTGACACCTCTAAAAATTCAAATGAACATCTATTTTGTGTGCCTGGACCGCACATGGAGCGACAGGGGGTGGTCAGTATCTTTCATGCTAAGTGGGTTATTCTCATGATGAGTGTTTATTCACTCATCCTTGCACGAGAGGGGCTGGTAATAGGGATGCCCAGTGCCAAAATAAAAAATTACAAATAATTAAACAAAACTCCCCTGGACTGTTGTTGATATGGAAGGTACCCTAGGATTCGATTAGCCATGGCTTGTGATTTATGGTGGAGGGGGATAAACTTTACTTTTACCACTTGGGAACCGCTGCTAATGTGTTTAGCATGGAAGATTTTAAAAACTCTTGGTCATAATGTTGACAGGAAGGGTATGCCTCCCAAAATTATATTTATCTATGATTTAAACTTCGAGCTCTGGCACCGCTGCAAATCCCTGCTTTCTTCTGCGAAGGCCCTATCGATTTACTTTTATGTTTTTTTACTTTTATGTTGAGTCATCACCTTCTCAAATAGGCACCAGTCCTGAGAGCACTACTGTCATCCTCATGCATTGTGCATAGTTAATGTTGAATGCATCATCATTGGTTCTCTTCTACCATGAACTACAATGTTTGGTCACTTCTTGAACTTTGGGGGTGCTCTGCTTTTATGTTTTGCGGTCTTAGAAAGGGCTATCGAGATACCATTATTGTCATATTATACCATGTTTTTTTCACAAAAGTGTTAGCATTTGAGATATCTTATTATTGCTCGCTAGTTGGTTATGCCATTGATATGAGTTAATACAATTTCAAAGATTTATTGCTAGCGTGGTTAGTCATGACCTTTGCTGAAAACCTGGGTGCTATTTAAGCATATATATGGAAACAAGAACAAAAGAGTTCGTAAAAGTTTTTCTTTATCACTTTCAGTTTAAGAACTGAATTGATTGAGGCCAAGCAATGGGCTAAGCTTGGGGGAGTTGATACGTCTCCATCGTATCTACTTTTCCTAACGCTTTTGCTCTTATTTTGGACTCTCATTTGCATGATTTGAATGAAACTAACCCGTACTGATGTTGTTTTCAGTAGAACTACCATGGTGTTGTTTTTGTGCATAAATAAATTTCTCGAAATTGGACAAAACTTTTTGAAGAATTATTTTGGAATAAATAAAAATTACTGGAACCAAGACCCACTGGAGGGGGGGCCCAGCTACCCATTTCTACTTCTTGAGCTTGCGTTGGTTTTTCCCTTGAAGAGGAAAGGGTGATGCAGCAAAGTAGAAATAAGTATTTCCCTCAATTAAGAACCTAGGTATCAATCCAGTAGGAGATACACGCAAGTCTCCAATCTATGCACCTGCACAAACAATCAAACACTTGCACCCAACACGTTAAAGGGGTTGTCAATCCCTTCACAGTCACTTGCAAAGGTGAGATCTGATAGAGATAAATATAAAAGATTACTAAAACATAAAAAAAATAAAAGTAAATAAATTGCAGCAAGGTATTTTTGGTATTTTTGGTCTGGAGATCTGAAAATATATGATCGAAAATAGACCCGGGGGCCATAGGTTTCACTAGAGGCTTCTCTCTTGAAGGAAAATAATACGGTGGGTGAACAAATTACTGTTGAGCAATTGATAGAAAAGCGCAAAGTTATGATGATATCCAAGGTAATGATTATGAATATAGGCATCACGTCCGTGTCAAGTAGACCGAAACGAATTCTGCATCTACTATGATTACTCCACACATCAACCGCTATCCAGCATGCATCTAGAGTATTAAGTTCATAAGAACGGAGTAATGCCTTAAGTAAGATGACATGATGTAGAGGGATAAACTCAAGAAATATGATGAAAACCCCATCTTTTTACCCTTGATGGCAACAATACAAATACGTGCCTCGCTACCCCTTCTTTGTCACTGGGTGAGGACACCGCAAGATTGAACCCAAAACTAAGCACCTCTCCCATTGCGAGAAAAACCAATCTAGTTGGCCAAACCAAACCGATAATTCGAAGAGAAATGCAAATATCAAATCATGCATATAGGAATTTAGAGAAGATTCAAATAATATTCATAGATAATCTGATCATAAATCCACAATTCATCATCTCGACAAATACAACGCAAAAGAAGATTATGTCAAATAGATCTACAAGAACATCGAGGAGAACATTCTATTGAAGATCAAAGAGAGAGAAGAAGCCATCTAGCTACTAGCTATGGACCCGTAGGTCTATGGTAAACTACTCACGCTTCATCGGAAGGGCAATAGAGTTGATGTAGAAGCACTCCATGATCGAATCCCCCTCCGGCAGGATGCCGGAAAAGGCCCCAATATGGGATCTCGCATAAAAGTATTTTGGTGGACGCTTCTGTTGGTTTGGGAATATTTAGGAATTTATAGGCCACGAATTAGGGTTGGAGCTCCGAGGGGCCCACAATCCCTCAGGGCGCCCCCCCCTGGGGCGCACCCCTATGGCTTGTGGCCTCCTCGGGACTCCTCTGACTTCACCTCCAAGTCCTAAGTGTGTCTTCTGGTCCAAGAAAAATCATCGCGAAAGTTTTATTCTGTTTGGACTCCGTATGATATTCCTTTTCTGTAGAACTCAAAAACAAGGAAAAAACAAAAACTGGCACTGGGCTCTAGGTCAATAAGTTAGTCCCAAAAATAATATAAAATAGCATAATAATGCATATAAAACAACCAAAATAGATAATATAATAGCATGGAACAATAAAAAATTATAGATATGTTGGAGATGTATCAAGCATCCCCAAGCTTAATTCCTACTCGTCCTCGAGTAGGTAAATGATAAAAACGGAATTTTTGATGTGGAATGCTACCTAACATATTGATCAATGTAATTTTCTTTATTGTGGCATGAATGTTCAGATCCATAAGATTCAAAACATAAGTTTAATATTGACATAAAAAACAATAATACTTCAAGCATAGTAATAAAGCAATCATGTCTTCTCAAAATAACATGGCCAAAGAAAGTTATCCCTACAAAATCACAGAGTCTAGCTATGCTCCATCTTCGTCACACAAAGTATTAAATCATGCACAACCCCGGTGACAAGCCAAGCAATTGTTTCATACTTTTGATGCTCTCAAACTTTTTCAACTTTCACACAATACATGAGCATGAGCCATGGATATACACTACTAGGGAAAACCCTAGTAGTAGCGCGGGTTTAATGCCCACTAGTAGCGGGGGCAGCCGCGCTACCAATAAGGCGCTACAATTATTACTTAGCAGTAGTGCGTGCGACAAGCGCTACTGCTAAGACACATAGCGGTTGTTCTGTACCGTGCTGCTGCTAATCTAGCTAGTTGTAGCGTGTTTACTATCCATCGCTACTAGTACACTTTTTTTCATTTTTAGTGTATTTATATGCCGTTATACAAATTTTGGTACAATACCAATTATGAGGTTTATATCATTATGTCCATAACAGTGTGTCAAATGAAGGTGGAGTAGGTTCAAGTGGAGGCAATATGTGGTGCATGTCAAAAGTGTACTACTAATCCAAACTTGATCTAGTTTGGACTAGTAGTATTTTCGATGTGCACCACATGTTGCCTCCACTTGAATCTAATCCGCCAGCACAAGCTATTTAATCATCATCATAGTCATTACCACCAACAGTATTTATTTAATCACCATAGTCATAGTGTAGCACATCATCATCTTCAAACTCATTCTAACTAGCTAATCACCACCAACACTAGATGCGGTAGCTATCTAATCACCACCAACACTAGCTATAATAATCATCATAGTCATTACCACCAACACTAGATATTTAATCATCATACTCATAGTGTAGCACATCATCATCTTCAGACTCATTTCTAGCTAGCTAATCACTCCTGTTGCTCTCTCTCAGGTAAAATAACATAAAACATGTGTAGCTCTCCTCCTTCATCAAGTTGGAGCATGTAGATGAACCTGTCTCCTAATCGTGGTCTGCGCTTCTCATTGCTGCCCCCTAGTACTTCTCTGCGCTCCTCCATCACAAATTTGGTCCAGTCTTTCACTATTAAGACTTCCTCGCTCTTAGAAATCCTGAATGCACTAAAGTGCATTGTAGGATATCTTGGCCGTAAGCTAACAATACTCATGGTACCATTAGTCTCGATCCCATGAGGCACAACATTCATCGGGAGTCCCTGTTGAAGAACATCGTTTAGTAACATACTTAGCAATGAAGTTTAGCTTAAAAATAATGTATGCAAAAGATGCACTGAGGACAAGTAGTAAAAATCTTACCATCTTTCCTAAATAGATGTGACTGTAGTTCATTACGAACACTATTGGTCGCACATTTTCAGTACTAACATTTCTAAGTGCAGGAAGAAAATTTGTCTTGACAGTATCAAGATCCTCAAGCCATGCAACATAATGACTTAGCTCCTCGCAGTTTAGTTCAGCCCCGGGACAGTAGTAGGTCATGTCTACCAAGTGCTGGACATGTTTGCTTGAACCGAAATAAGCTCACAATAGAAATTAGTTGTCAACTATTTTTGAATAAACAATATCAAAGACATAAATATGGTTGAGAAACTCACATAATGGTATAACTGGAGGCGTCTACACATCGACCCAGATGTCGGTATTACCTTCAATATCATATTCCGGACGAATATCAAAGGTGTTAACCATATCAGGCTCAAATGCATAAGTCTTGCATAGTGCTCGCCAAGTTTTGCATCCAAAATAGGTGTAGTCGTCTGCGTTGTATAATTTTGCGTGGAAAATATAACCGTGCTCGGTCTTCAAGTAAACTTTCTTTACCTCCATAGTACGACTGAAACCTATCTTATCCAAGACAAAAACTCTTGCATGGCAGGGGATACGCTAGTAGAATAGTAAAAAAATTAAATTATAAGTTGAAGGAAATGAAGCAGATGTCATGCTTAATTACGAAAAAAGACTTGTCGTTGAGACTTACTGTATCCACTTCGAAGTTCACGTCCAGCTTGATGCTGAAGCGCCTATCATCATCTAAGAAGATTCCATCGCACAGGCCGCGCTCGTCTTTGCAGTATTTGCAAATACCAAAATCCTTTTCGTTGTCAGACATTTCCTATTTTCATAGTTGAAACATTAATTGAAAATCGATCGAAGACAACTCCAGGATACTCAAAATATCTTATAGGATCATATTGACATGAGAATTCAATAAGCAAAACCAAATCATAAAATAAATAAGTATTCAAATTAGCATGCATTCAATAAGCAAAAGTAAATCATCTCATGCGTCCGTACATCGTCGAGTATTATCACTAATACATCCTGAATAGTATCATACATATAACATCACTAATACAACTAAAACCCTAGCGCACGACGGGTATCGGCGCGGGCGATGGACACCCAAAGAGAAGGAACCATCATAGGATCATAGCTCCAGTGAGATCCCTGGAGAACCTGCCAGGTATTGGAGAACCTGTGCTCCAACGCAAACAAGTAGCGACGAACGTGCATGTCCTCCTCACTGACACGGTGACACACCACCTCCGCGGGGTCCTCTAGCCTCTGGACCGTCACTGGCCCACGCGACCGCCACCAAAGAAGGTTCGGGTCAATGACAGGCTGGCTCCTCACCAACCTGCGCCCCCCAGTAGGTAGCGCCTTCCAGTACCACCCCGGCGGAGCCCAGTCCCGGACATGGCCCATCTGGTGATGCAGGTGTCCTCCGCAGACTCGACGACGAGGATGCAGGATAGGCATCGTCGACGTCGATGAGAGAAAAATTGCTTTAACTAAAAAAATAACAACAAATGTGACATGTTCAACTAGTTCTATTAATTCAACTACTTCTTACGATTAAATCTAGTCAATTAATTCTATACCTAATAAAATGAATGATGACATAAAAAGGCCTATGCTTTGCAGGAACGTTGACTCCTTCCCGGTGCGGCAAATCCCGGGCACTCGACATGTTCTAGTTTGTAGCACAAGTCATGCCGAAATTCACGAAAAACTTAGGCATGACTTTTGCTAAAAAGTGGACAAATCGAGAACCTGAAATTTGCCGAAATAGAAATGAATCAACATTCCGGCAAAATATAGGCCACTCGGCTTCATTTCCTGGAAACAACAAAGCCACTTGGGCACAATCGAACCACTTCAATAATGGAATATGCAAATGAACATCAATGACATATATCATATAACAACAATATGCAAATGAAATTACTATTTAGGCATTTTCATAAAAATTTGCCCTAGCTAATTTCCTAAAAAAATTGCTAATCATTTTTCCTAAATGCTAAAAAATGCCTACTGCCCTAAACAAATCTAGGGTTCATATGAACACCTAGGGTTCATATGAATATCAACAGATCATCAACAGATATATAAATTGCCCTAGCAGAGAGAGAGAGGAGGGTAGGGGAGAGGAGAGGCAGAGCCTTACGGTGACTGCGGCGAGGGAGGGTATGCGGTGTCGAGGTCGGGGTCGGGGCTCGGGCGCGCGGCGGAGGGCAGCGTCGAGGTCGGGGTCGGGGGCGGCGTCGAGGTCGGGGGCGGCGTCGAGGTCGGGGTCGGGGGCGGCGTCGAATCCAGGGTCGGGGTCGGCGTTGAGGCGGGAGAGCGTGCGGCGGCCGACGGGCGACGGCGACGGTGACAGCGGAGGAGTTGCGATTTGGGGGAAGTGGCCGTTGGGGAAAACGAATCGAGCGGTTTAGTCAGAAGTAGCAGTAGCGCGTTCCAGGAAGTGCGCTACTGCTACAACGCGTTCCTGGATACGCGCTATTGCTATACCATTCTCTCTTTTCCACTTTTTCATTTATTTTTCTTTACATTTTATTTTTTTCCTTTCACCTTTTTGTATTTCTTTCATTTTCATTTACTTTTCTATTTGCTTTCCATTTAATTTTATTTACTTTAGCAGTAGCGCGTCTCAGCATAAACGCACTGCTACAAAGCAAATAGCGATTGCGCTGTTTCGCGAAGATCGCTACTACTATGTGCAGCCTATCAGCTAAGACGTGGGAATTTTAGTAGTAGCACTTTTGTACGCGTGCGCGCTACTGCTATAACTGTATGTGTAGCATGGTTTACAACACCGCGCTGCTGCTAATTAGCACCAGCGTGCGTTTTTAGCCCGCGCTACTGCTAATGTTCTGTGTATAAGGTTTTCCCTAGTAGTGATAGCACTATGGGTGGAATAGAATATGGTGGTTGTGGAGAAGACAAAAAGAAGGAGATAGTCTCACATCAACCAGGCATATTTAACGGGCTATGGAGATGCCCATCAAGAGATATCAATGTGAGTGAGTAGGTATTGCCATGCAACGGATGCACTAGAGCTATAAGTGTATGAAAGCTCAAAAAAACTAAGTGGTTGCGCATCCAACTCGCTTGCTCATAATGAAAAATTCCCCCTAGTATATGAAAGTGACAACATAGGAGACTCTCTGTCAGGAAGATCATGGTGCTACTTTGAAGCACAAGTGTGGAAAAAGGATAGTAACAATGTCCCTTCTCTCATTTCTCTCATTTTTTGGTGGGCTTCTTTGGCCTCTTTTCTTTTTTTGTGGTCTTCTTTGGCCTTTTTATTTTTTATAACGTCCAGCGACTCATCCCAACTTGTGAAGGAATCATAGCTTCCATCATCCTTTCCTCAGATGGGACAATGCTCTGATAATGATGATCATCACACTTTTATTTACTTACAACTTGATACTTAGAACAAAAATATGACTCTATATGAATGCCTCCGGCAGTGTACCGGGATGTGCAATGATCTAGCGTAGCAAATGGACAAGCCATGAAAACATCATGCTAGATATCTTACAATCATGCAAAGCAATATGACAATGATGGTGCGTGTCATAATAACACGGAATGGTGGAAGTTGCATGGTAATATATCTCGGACTGGCTATGGAAATGCCATAATATGTAGGTATGGTAGCTGTTTTGAGGAAGGGAATATGGTGGGTTTAATGCAACGGCGAAAGTTGCGCGGTACTAGAGAGGCTAGAAAAGGTGGAAGGGTGAGAGTGTGTATAATCCATGGACTCATCAGTAGTCATAAAGAACTCACATGCTTATTACAAAAATCTATTAGCCATCAAAACAAAGTACTACACGCATGCTCCTAGGGGGATAGACTGGTAAGAAAAGTCCATCGCTCATCCCCGACCGCCACTCATAAGGAAGACAATCAATAAATAAATCATGCTCCGACTTCATCACATAACGGTTCACCATACGTGCATGCTACAGGAATGACAAACTTCAAGACAAGTATTTTTACCAATCCACAATTCTCACTAGCATGACTCTAATATCACCATCTTTATATCTCAAAACAATCATAAGGAATTAAACTTCACATAGTATTCAACACTCTTTATATGAAAGTTTTTATTATATCCTCTTGGATGCTCATCATATTAGGACTAAATTCATAACCCAATCAATTTACCATGCTTTTTAGAGAGACTCTCAAAATAATATAAGTGAAGCATGAGATTTCAACAATTTCTATAAAATAAAGCCACCACCTACTCTAAAAAGATATAAGTGAAGCACTAGAGCAATTGCTTAGGTCAAAAAATATAAGTGAAGCACATAGAGTATTCTAATAAATTCACGATTCATGTGTGTCCCTCTCAAAAGGTGTGTACAAAAAGGATGATTGTGGCAAACTAAAAAGCAAAGAATCATATCATACAAGACGCTCCAAGGACAACACATATCATGTGGTGAATAAAATTATAGCCTCAAGTAAATTTACCGATAGACGAAGACGAAAGAGGGGATGCCATCCTGGGCATCCCCAAGCTTAGATGCTTGGTTGTCCTTGAATATTACCTTGGGGTTCCCTAGGCATCCACAAGCTTAGGCTCTTGCCACTCCTTATTTCATAGTCCATCAAATCTTTACCCAAAACATGAAAACTTCACAACACAAAACTCAACAAGAAAACTCATGAGATCAGTTAGTATAAAAAAATAAATCGCCACTTTTTGGTACTGTTGTGAACTCATTCTTTATTTATATTGGTGTAATATCTACTGTATTCCAACTGCTCCATGGTTCATACCCCCCGATACTACCCATAGATTCATCAAAATAAGCAAACAACACAAAGAAAACAAAATATGTCGAAAACTGAACAGTCTGTAGCAATCTGAAAACTTCGTATACTTCTATAACTCCAAAACTCTAAAAAATTAGGAAAACATGGGCAATTTGTATATTGATCTTTTTTAAAAAAATTAGAGTTTTTCCACGCTTCTGTGATTTTTAACAATTCTGGCAATGAGCGCAAAAGTTTCTGTTTTTCAGCAAGATCAAATCAACTATCACCATAGATCATCCCAAAGGTCTTGCTTGGCTCAAACACTAACTAAAACACCAAAACACAATTATTGCAGAGGTAATAATGTCTATATATTACAAAACAGAACCAAAAACCAAAAACAAAAAATTTGGGTTTCCTCCCAACAAGCGCTATTGTTTAACGCCCCTAGCTACGCATAAAACATAGATCTAGGTATTGTCATAATAGTAAGGGAGATCGTCCATGCTCATATCATACTCCCTTATTTCAGCGGCAAGTTTCCTTTGTGGTAAGCAAAAACAATCAAAAGGGCTAAATTTAATGGGATAATGATCCCTTAGATCGAGTACGGGAGGAATAGGTTCCTCCTTCGGCCCCCTATAATTTATAATCATCTCATCATTACAAGCTTTCCGTTGGTGGAACGTCATAAGCCTATATCTTAATATGAACCCTAATCTATTGTTTTGTATAGCAAAATTATCATTAAGTTAAAAAATCTTATGAACAAAAACCTCGGTAGGGACCCTTTTTATCAAGTTTTCATTATAGGCAACATAATCATGAGATTGCAATCTCATTATTTCTTCTTGATTAAAAAGGATCTCCTCTATAGGGGACAACCACCATTTATTTTGTAATGAGCAAAAATTTCGCTAGCCTCTTTCATGATGAATCTAAACTCATGGGCTAAAAATATAGTGCCGGCATGCTTAACGGAAAATGTTGAATATTAGAGAACTCTAGAAAAATCCTTTGTATGCAAGGGTGCATATGAACAAATTGTATTTCGAGTTCAATTATGAGCAAAGTTATTGCATCCACAAGACTATTAGTTTTATTAAGAATAGATCCTCCTAACGTAGGTAGTGTACCAGCACAAGTAAAGAAATCTTGAATAACGCCTTTTCCAATCCTATTACCGCTACCTATGCGGAGTTTTTTTGTATGCATGATAGTAGGTTCTTCATGAGGATCGTTATTAGCAAAGTCATCAAAAATTTCCCTCAAGACTATTACCATCCTTTTCAATGAAAGCCTCCCCGGAATCAGACATGGTGGCAACAAATCGATCTAACGAACGAGCAAACAAAAATCAAACGGAAAGACGAACGGAAGAAGGGTGAATAAAAAGTCAAATCTTTTTGTGTTTTTCTGAAAACGTTTTAGAAGTGGGGGAGAGGAAAACAAGAGGCAAACTGCAAATAATGTAATGCAAGAGATGAGAGTTTATGGTGGGTATTTGGTACGCTTGATGTAGATCTCCGCGGCAACGGTGCCAGAAATTCTTCCTGCTACTTCTTGAGCTTGTGTTGGTTTTTCCCTTAAAGAGGAAAGGGTGATGCAGTAAAGTAGAGATAAGTATTTCCCTTAGTTTAGAACCAAGGTATCAATCCAGTAGGAGATACACACAAGTCTCCAATCTATGCACCTGCACAAACAATCAAACACTTGCACCCAACGCGACAAAGGGGTTGTCAATCCCTTCACGGTCACTTGCAAAGGTGAGATCTGATAGAGATAGATATAAAAGATTACTAAAACATAAAACAAAATAAAAGTAAATAAATTGCAGCAAGGTATTTTTGTTTTATAGATCTGAAAATATATGACGGAAAATAGACCCGGGGGCCATAAGTTTCACTAGAGGCTTATCTCTTGAAGGAAAATAATACGGTGGGTGAACAAATTACTGTCGAGCAATTGATAGAAAAGCGCAAAGTTATGACGATATCCAAGGTAATGATTATGAATATAGGCATCACGTCCGTGTCAAGTAGACCGAAATGATTCTGCATCTACTACTATTACTCCACACATCGACCGCTATCCAGCATGCATCTAGAGTATTAAGTTCATAAGAATGGAGTAACGCCTTAAGTAAGATGACATGATGTAGAGGGATAAACTCAAGCAATATGATTAAAAACCCATCTTTTTACCCTTGATGGCAACAATACAAATACGTGCCTCGCTACCCCTACTTTTTCACTAGGTGAGGACACCGTAAGATTGAACCCAAAACTAAGCACCTCTCCCATTGCAAGAAAAACCAATCTAGTTGGCCAAACCAAACCGGTAATTCAAAGAGAAATACAAAAATATCAAATCATGCATATAAGAATTCAGAGAAGATTCAAATAATATTCATAGATAATCTGATCATAAATCCACAATTCATCGATCTCAACAAATACACCGCAAAAGAAAATTACATCGGATAGATCTCCAAGAACATTGAGGAGAACATTGTATTGAAAATCAAAGAGAGAGAAGAAGCCATCTAGCTACTAGCTATGGACCCGTATGTCTGTGGTAAACTACTCACGCTTCATCGGAAGGGCAATAGAGTTGATGTGGATGCCGGAAAAGTCCCCAAGATGGGATCTCGTGGAAACAAAGGCTTGCGGCGGCAGAAAAGTAGTTTGGTGGACGCTTCCGTTAGTTTGGGAATATTTGGGAATTTATAGGCCGAGAATTAGGGTTGGTGGAGCTCTGAGGGACCCAGAAGCCCTCGGGGAAACCCCCTGGGGCGTCCCCTGTGGCTTGTGCCCTACTCGGGACACCTGTAACTTCATCTCCAAGTCCTACGTGTGTCTTCTGGTCCAAGAAAAATCATCGCGAAAGTTCTATTCCGTTTGGACTCCGTTTGATATTCCTTTTCCGTAAAACTCAAAAACAAGGAAAAAACAGAAACTGGCACTGGGTTGTAGGTTAATAAGTTAGTCCCAAGAATAATATAAAATAGCATAATAATGCATATAAAACATCCAAAATAGATAATATAATAGCATGGAAGAATCAAAAATTATAGATAGTTGGAGACGTATCACCCACTAGGCACCAGGGGGATCCACCCCCTCTGGCGCGCCCTGGTGGGTATTGGGGCTCATGAGGCTCTGCTGACCCTAATTCCGACGCTATAAAATCCTATTTTCGGAGAAAAAATAGGAGAGGAAGTTTCATCACACTTTACGATACGGAGCCGCTGCCACCTCCTGTTCTTCATCGGGAGGCCAAATCTGGAGCCCGTTCGGGGCTCCGGAGAGGGGGATCTTCGGTCTTCGTCGTCACCAACCATCCTCCATCACCAATTTCATGATGCTCACCGCCGGGAGTGAGTAATTCCTTTGTAGGCTCGCTAGTCGGTGACGAGTTGGATGAGATCCATCATGTAATCGAGTTAGTTTTGTTAGGGCTTGATCCCTAGTATCCAATATGTTATGAGATTGATGTGCTATGACTTTGCTATGCTTAATGATTGTCACTAGGGCCCAAGTGCCCTGACTTTAGATCTGAACCATTTATGTTTTCACCATTATATCTATGTTCTTGATCGGATCTTGCAAGTTATATGCACCTATTATGTGTGATGATCCGTAAACCCGAAGGTACACAATTGTGATACTTTCCGGTGATGACCGTAGTTTGAGGAGTTCATCTATTCACTATGTGTTAATGCTTTGTTTCGGTTCTCTATTAAAAGGAGGCCTTAATATCCCTTAGTTCCCTTATGGACCCCGCTGCCACGGGAGGATAGGACAAAAGATGTCATGCAAGTTCTTTTCCATAAGCATGTATGACTGTTTAGAAGAATACATGCCTACATTATATTTATGAACTGGAGCTAGTTCTGTGTCGCCTAGGTTATGACTATTATATGATGAATATTATCCAACGTAATCATCGATCCAATGCCTACGAGCCTTTCACTTATTGTTCTTGCTAAGTTACTATTGCTATTGCTACTGTTACAACTGCTACAAAACTGTTACTGATGTTACCGTTACCACTGCTATTGTTACTACTACTATCAAACTATCATATTATTGTGCTACTGATCACTTTGCTGCAGATATTTAATCTCCAGGTGTGGTTGAATTGACAACTCACTTACAAATATTCTTTGGCTCCCCTTGTGTTGAATTTATAAATTTGGGTTGAATATTCTACCCTCGAAAACTGCTGTGATCCCCTATACTTGTGGGATATCAGTGAACTCAGCTCGGCTGGCCTATATTGGAATGGCGACGACGTCGCCTAGAGATTGTTTTGGCGAGGGTTTTAGAGGGGAGTCGGATGAGGACGACCTCAGGTATTTATAGGACATGAGCACGCGAAAGGGGGCGAATCGGGGACGCGATCCCAATGAATCCCAGGTTCGGCGTCGTGTCATGTGTGAGCTCGGGTGTTTCCTAGCGTGGGGAGGAAGAAGATGGTGGTGGGGCCAGCGCCAGGGGGAGGGAGAGAGAGACGCATGAGAGAGATGAGATCGTGCGAGTGGTGGGACTGGCGGCTTTGTGCGTGCGGTACTCGTGCGCCCGAGGCTGGGCTGGCCTATTTTTTTACGAAACCTGGGAGCTGGGTGCACTGCCTCCCTAGCTCTCGAGCACGATGCTACAGCATTCATGCGCTGGCTGGGCCGGCCGGTGCGCCTGGCCTGGCCTGGTGGCAGTTAAAAAAAACATCGAGGAAAACCAAGATTCAAAATAAAAAAATATTTTATATAGGTATATTATACACCAAAATTTTAAGAATAAAAATTCCTAAAACATGAACATTTTTTCATTACCAAATAAAATACTTAAAAAACATTTTTGAAATAACTCCAAAATGAAATATAATTTGAGTTTCAAATAAATTGCAAATGTTTTATTTTCAAATTTGAATCTCAGTCCAAACATTGTCTCTAATTTTTGGAGAGTCATTTTCCTCCTCTCATATTATTTTTTATCAGAGAACTTTGACAAGATTCAAACATAAAATGAAATAGGGATTCAAATAGAAAATTTTGGGAAAGTCCTTTTATTCCCTCCCATTTGAATTTTCAATAAGTTTCAAATTTCACTTAATTTCACACAATCATTCATACAACAATCAAACAAACAAATACTCAAGCTATTTATTTGACATAACATTCCAAAATTTAGAATTTTGGGATGTTACACAATATGCCCGATATGTGTAGATACAACATGGCGTCACAACATAACTCTACGACTCAAGTATTTATTAAAAGAGGCCTCAAAGAGCCATACATAGCATGATATTACAAACATGGGTCTCATGACCCAACATACAAACTCATACAAGCAGCAAGCGGAAGCATATACCTGTCTAAGTACAAACAGCTGAAAAGAAAGAAGGCTAGAAAGCATGTCTATCTACAAGACCCTCCATAGGAGCCAAACCTTTGTCTGGGATTCCTAAGCTAATCGGTCAACGTCGAACACATCGCAGGAATCTAAAGTGAGACTGAAGTCTCCTCTGGAAAACATAAATTAAGCACATGTGAGTACAAATGTACTCAGCAAGACTTACATCAGAAGTAGCTACATATGCATCAGTATCAACAAAGGGGTTGTGGAGTTTAACTGCAGCAAGCCAACTTTGACTCAGTGGCTATCCTATACTACGTCTACTAGTATTTTCTTCGGGGTGAGAGATCGCACACGAGTCCACATATTCACCATATCAATACACCACTATGGATCTGCTCCTATCTCCCTACGAGAAGGCCATCCATAGCACTCACACTTATCTTGTGCATTTTAGAGTATCGAATTTAAATTATCTATGAACCATATAAGCTTTCCAAGTAGTCCATGTCCACGGATGTGGCTATTCGAATAGATCATTTACCATGCATGGGTGTACTTCTTCAGACATGCTTCCACCACTTAGTGCCTGCACACGACATGTGCTCGACTGTGGCACCCCGGCTCAGAGAAACCGGAACGCCCTGTATTCCATCCCAGAGATCAAGGAGAAGTCTTCTGGAATACGACACTGCTTAGCATAGAACAAATCAGCTTTCTATTATTACACGAATATGAATACAAGGTCTCCGATATTACAATGAATAACATCGGCACGGCAACACTATGCCATCCTCATTTGCACTATGCAAGCAGCAGAACAAGTCGAGGCAGCGGAACAACTACTGGCAGCGGAACAAAGAACGACGATGATGGACTCCAATCCGCAGGGACTCTGGCTGGAATGTTTATCCTAGCTCGCGAACACAGGAACAACACCAAACAAGAAAGCAATCCAGGAATGACTTGCAAGCTGGCATGACATGCCAGGTCAGTACATTGAATGTACTTGCAAGCTCACAATAACCAGAAGCATTCAAGACAAACAACAGCATGGCAATTACAGGTTAAGCAGGAATTATCATGAGAAGATCATGGCATGAACAACATGAACATAATACTGCTAGAACAATATGAGCATGGCATGTACATATAAATCTGACGATACTAGCATGCAACATGATGACACTTTATGCACCATTTATTCTGCTCGGGTTACCTTGTAACCAAACGATGATCTTTCCGGCGATCACAACCATGACCAACACTTGGTCTCGAACGGTGATCTTTTCGGCGATCCCAACCGACTTATCTCATCATCGAACCGGGGTTATTATTAAGCACATTATTATTAATATTGTTGACTCACAGTGTGACCGACACGAACTGGGCCCTTATCCGCGGGCGCGGCTATCGATAGATTTAATATACACTCTGCAGACGTTAGTACACTGTAGCCACACTACGGAACCCATGGCCTCGCACTCCCATTCGGGTGGACCAACGGCGTTCCGACAAAACCGTCTTACTGCCATGACACTCTCCCGGCCACTCCAACCAACTCCCCTTTGGGCTAAGTCCTGGGTGGCCCCATGCCTACCAAAGGCACCAACGGCCACCGTCGTCGTCAGAACATAAACGGTCCCAAACAGGGACCACCCGGGTACAACAACAACAACGGGCACGCAAGGTTATGTCTGCTTACCGAGCCAGGGTACCGCACGCCCATAACCTTCCCTCGTTGGAGGCACCGACGAGAGGCATGACAATAGACCCAGTTAGGACCTTCCCATAAAGGTAAGCGTGGTTGAACTGCTCAGATCGATATGGTGGCACCATGACTCCGCCAATAGTTGTTCAAGTTTAATTTAATCCGGTTAAACTTGAATGCAATATGCTGAGTCATGATAAAATAACATGATGCAATTACAATGCATGAGCATGATATCAAGATAAGCACGGGGTGCAACATAAGTATCCACCATACCCACAATGAATCATATCCAACTGAGCATGGCATACTGACTAGCATGAACATCACAAGTACATACTTCTCCGAGACATAGCATGACCAACAGCATCAATCAATAAATATCATGCAAGAACATATCAACAATGACATCATGCAAGCAATTAACCAGCTGGATGCAATGGAACATGCATAACAACGGTACTCGCGACAGACGGCAGTCATGCACCGAAAACCATCACGAACATCAGCACGCACTACTAGCAAGCATAAGCATATGAAAGGAATACTAGCAACTAGCAGGGCATGATAACTAGGTGCATAACAACATAGCCAGTAAGCAGTAACCCAGAAGCATTACCGAAACAACGATAACCATATTTTAAACAAGCAAACAATTAATAAATATTCAAGTTGAAAACCATGGCTACTGCATGACTATCATGCAAGTGGGTATTGTGGCTTGCTTGGGGTGACGGAGACTCCGGGAAGAAGTGCGGTGAAGCCGCGGAACGAAACGCCGGACGGTTCTCTCTCGCAGGGGCTGATTAGAGGCAAGGGCATAATGGTAATTTTCATAGTGTGAACACTTAGTGAAAGTGCTACCAAAAGATAGAGCTCTACAAGATGAAGAAGTGAGCGCTGGTTTCACCTCGATCGGAGTTACGGTTCAAAAGTTGTTAGGTGTTGAAGATCAGGGACCAATCTATGAATAAACTTCAGCAAACAGGCCCCTGAGTGGATAAGACAGAAACGGATTTCAAAGAATACGCTTTCTGAGTCAGAAAACGTATTCCGGGTTGATGAAGGAAAGAAGTACGCTTACGTGCAAATGAAAGCCTACAAATGGAAATACGCCTTCGGGTAAATGAAAACGTACTCACCCGGGGGCGCTTCCACTTATGCGCCTGGGCCCGCGCGTGGTCAACGCCTGAGAGGCTGACCGGTGGTGTCCACGGGGAGGAGGGGGTCCAGGCGCTCATCTTCTTCCTCTCATTCTGTTCCTCGACAGAACAGAGGAGGCGAGGCAGGGCGAGGCCGGCGGTGGCCCGGCCGGCTTCGGCCACCGTTGGTCGAGGCGAGGGCACCGGCGGACGCGGTAGGTCACGCCGCACCCATCCAGAGAGCTAGCGGGCGCTGGGGAGGGGAGGAGGACGCAGGGGCGGAGGTGGGAAGAGGCAGGCCCCGGTGGCCGTTTTCCTGGAGGATGAGCACTCCGGTGACGGGGAGGCAAGGTGGAGGGTGCGGGGAGGCTCTCCAGAGAGTGGAGGAGATGTTTAGTTGGTCGGGAGGGAGTAGGGGGGCTCGGGACGGCCGGACGGGCAGGTGGCCGAATGGTGGAGGTGGCAGCCGTGCGTGGGGAGACGCGGCAAGAGGCACTCCGGGGTCGAACGAGTGGGGTGGGGAGGACCGCGGGAAGGAGAGGAACGCGTTGGAGGTTCCTAGAGGAGAAGAGGTGGACTATGCTCGCCGGAATCAAGAAGACCGGCGATGGCCGAGGCAAACTTCGGTGAAAAGAGGAGGGGGCGAGGGCTCCGGTGGACTAGAGAGGCGCGGGAGGAGAGAATGAGGAGCGGGGGACCTCGGTCATTCTATATATAGCCGCGAGGAGGGCTCTAGAGCTCACGAGCAAGCTCCCGACCGAGCTTTAATGGCGGGCAGAGGCTGGACGCGGCACGGGCATGGCGCTAGTGGCGCATTTAAGGCGAACGATGACAAAGCAGCGACGCAGGGCGATGCAGTCGAGCACGGGCGAGCTCCAGGACATGAATGGAGGTCGAGACGAGGAGGGAGGAGACGAGCAAAGTGGCCGGACCGAGCCAGAGCTTGCACTGTGCGTGACACCATTGTGATCACCACGGGCACTGGTGCAAACGATGCGTTCTGGCCGGGCCGACCATGTCCACTAGATAGACCGTCATGCCCTTAGTCAAGATGAGGAACTAAATCAGTCTAGGGGCAAAGAAGAGATCTGCACTTAGATCCAAAGTAAATCAACAGGAAGGTGCTTGTAACTTTCTGTGCTTAAACCAGCTTGGTAACGTGGTAAATAGTTTGTCTGATGATGATCACACACTAAAGTGATGTTGATCACCAAAAATCAGACTAAGAGGAGGAGTTTAGATGAGGGTTGCTGTAGAAAGTGCCAAACTGGCCAGAATTAGGGATTTGGATGATACACTCACATACTTGATTGTCATGAGCTGAAGTTTGGCAGAGAGTGGTTATATGAGGGTATAAGGCTGCTGTAAAGATTTCATGCCATTTGGAAATACCAAAGTGGCACTTGCTTCACAAAGCTTCATTCTGGACAGAAACTTGGAAAAATTGCACAGGGCAATTGGATTAACTAATTGAGCTAAAACTTGGTGGAGGGAGTTGATATAGGTACAAGCATGTCCTAGTAAAGTTTCAGCTCAATTGAAGCAATATAAAATATAGTTGCTTCACAAACTGAAAATCTGACCAGAAACTAGGATTTGGGGCTGGGCTCACATAGATGAGTTACATGAGCTCATATTTGGTGGAGAGTCATTATTTGATCATATGAAGGACCTTGCAAAATTGCAACTCATTTGGATATGCCTAGCTTGTACTTCCTTCACAATCACTTCCCTCAGACAGGAACTTTGAAAATTTGCTTAGGAATATTTACTGGGCAAATTTAGTTGAATTTTGGCATGAGGCAATTATTTGGACAGGAAAAGATGTCCAAGAAGTTTGGGTTGAATTGGGCAAAGATAAATGGCACTTGCTTCACAAACTACCATTCAGGACAGAAAAGAAAAGGAATTAATTGAGCATGATGGAAAACATGGCCAAAGAAATATTTTGCCGTATTTGAGGAAGATACGACGCAAACAATTTATGAGAATTATTTGGGAATTTTAGGAGTGTCAAAAATATAGGTTGCTTCACAACCTAGGGTTTTAAGGGTTATTCCTTTATCAGAAAAGGAATATTCCCAACAAAAAGAATTTTGGGTTAGGTCAAGGATGGAAATGACATGATCTTGGGATGATGATGAGGGTGACAAGCCACTATAAAACCTAGGAAGACATGATCTTCCCAAGTTTCTGAACCACATAGCCACAGAAAAGCAAAACAAAACAGGAAATCCAAGAAAATCAAAGGAAAAAGAAAAGGGCAAAAATCCAGGTTGTTACAAACCTTCCCCCCTTAAAGAAATCTTGTCCTCGAGATTTTGTTGCTCAGGGTTAAATAATTTTTCTGACTTGAAGAAACCGTTTCCAACTCGGGTTTCTTTTATTAATTCTAATATAATATTTCCACTGAATTGGATCTGACTGACTGTCTTGATCTGGGGTGGTTTGCTTTGCCGTATCTGACATTCTGACAGGACGTACCTCATATGTTCCTGTTTATACAGACTCAAATTTTCTTTCATATCTGTTGGCTGAGCTAGCATCAGAAATATTATTTTTACGGACATACTGGTCCTCCTCGATATTGATCCTTGCTGGAAATGTTATTCTCGTATCGAGTACCGAGAATATTCCACGGAGCTGGGGAATATATCTTCCCGTGGAACAAAGAGTCTCTTCTATCCAGGCATCGGATTCCTCAAATATATGCATGCCTGCTGGGTCCAAAACAGTGATGTGGATCATATCTGTTTTGCTAACGGATGCTGACATCTTGCAGGAGTTCCTGACTTATCTTGACTGGCCTCACAGTCTTGAGTATACAAGTTGTACCAAAGGTTTGACTGTCGCTTGTCGTGACTGATAGAAAAATGCACCATCTCCTGATGATAAGATTTGCAGACTTGACTGGCGATGATCTTGGCAAAGAATCCCAGTCACACAGGCTATTCTTTTAATTGCTTCCCATATGCGAGAGATGACAATCCTCAAAGTATGTGTCCTCACACTGATTCTTCATTTAATTTTTTTATTTTACCGGTATCTCCAGGGGAATAATAGTCCGCGCGATGCTCCATTACGGGGGCTGAGGTCAATATGTTGAGCTGTCCTGGGTTCGGGCTTCACAGACTCGGGCATTTAATGCTGACAGTTTTGAGCATACTGTGGACCAAGCTGGTTGCCTTGCCATGAGGTTCTTACTAGAATGGAGTAGACCGCTAAGGTGGATCTTTGCTTGGGTTTTCTGTGGAATAAGACGGTCTTGAGCATCCACATTTTTCACACAATAACCGGCATACCTGTATTGTTGGTCTTGCTTTTTCATTATTACTTTCTTCATCTGGATCCTTAACTGAAAGAGAGGGGCCTTATATATATCCTTGATTATTTTTGCGGCCCTGAATACTGTTACGTACAATATCTGGCAATCATACCTTGGTCTGGTTCATGTTTTGAGCCTCGGTATATTTATCCGGCTCACGTGTGGTTATACAGATCTCGATACTGTTTTTGATTATGCCGGACAGTGACAGGGTTAATAACATCATATTGTCGAACGTGCGGGACTGATCTTGATAATCACTGCCAAGATTATTGTCTCAATGTTGTGTTTCCTTCAAGACTTGTTGATTATGGGATCACCCACTGGTTTTTGTTTCTTGAATAACCGGTGAGGTTGTCGGACGTGTACCGTGAATTCTTCCTTGTGCGAGAGACTTGCATGGACTTGGCAGCATACTGAATGGACTAATATCTGATTAGGCATACCTCTGACTGATTTTTGTTTCAGACCAAATTGTCGCAGATCTGCCACTTGGGAAACACTGTCATATGCTGACAATTCATAATTTAATGCCTTGTACCAGCGTCGTACAGAAGAAGACTGGGCAGTTTGTGTTCAGAAACACCCGAGGTATCGTGTTGAGGAAGACTGGGTGGCTTGTGCTCGAAGCCTTCGGTGGATATCTTCATAAGCTTCCCCCCTTAAAGACTTGCTAGGGAAGACTTGGTACCTTATGCCAGAAGCTTTTGCAGTATTTTATTGAGACGACTCAATATCTTGCATGGGAATCCATTCATACCCTACCGATGCAGACTGGGGACCTTGTCTTTGTACACTTTGCCAATAAATTGTGGAGCGGGACGGGACTGATTTTCTTGGTGAATGGAATGACATATGAATTGTCTGACTGTTCTTGCTGCATTCATTGCACTTTTGGACTGACTTCTGGGTGTCGCAATGTTTTAAATTTGACTTATGGCAGATTCAATCATTGTGCATAGACCATACCTTTTGACTTGAAATGCACTGTTGATCCATTTTTGTTCTCTTGCTGATTTAATCATTGCTGCGATAAAAGTGTATCTATGGCGGGTACTAGTTGTTGAAAGTCTATGCATAATATACATGTATTCAGGCCGGATGTCTGCAATACAATGCTGTTGGCTGAAAATCTCATTGCTTTTAACTGAGTTCCTTGGGGTATATCTGTACTGCTCACTGCTTCTTCTGATTCGGTGTCGGTCGAGGAATCATTTCCATAAGGGGGTAACACCGAGGATTCAAAGCAAACAAGCACGAGAAAACGATTTATTGCAACAAAGCATACAACAAACAAGCTACAAAGCTGCTCCACACAGGCACACACAAGCAAGATACTACAGCAGATGCACATGCACTACACGAAGGACTACATCCTACGCTTGAGCAAACGCTTGCGAACTGACGAGGAAGCTAAGGGAGTAGCGAGTGGAACCGCTGAATCTGAAACTCTGGATGGACGAGGCGGAGGGGTTGGAGAAACTGGCGGAGACTGAGGTAAAGCGGCACCAAGCAATCTTCTGGCTTGAATGGCATCTCGGACTAACTCGGAAATAAGGAGACACTCGGCCGTCATGTAACGAGACATGGCGAGGATAGCCGGGTCATCTTGAGGGTTGACGGAGGGAAACAGGATCTGCCTAGGATTCTTGACGATGGTGGGATAATATTGATAAGCACGGTTCTCTTGCACCATGCTCTCTTGACTACGAAGACCAGTGATTGCTGCCATTGCGGCAAGCTGGACGGCACGCTCGGGAGTAGCGCCGTAACCACCGTGAAAACTGTAGGTGCGCTTACCGACAGAAATCGGGGCGGACAGATGGACATGAGCAACATACTCCAGGATTCTTCCTCCAGCAGGAGACTGGAATACTTGATAATGAGGTGGATCTCCAAGAGGATGAATGCTATGCCACATATCGCCAAGGAGGGTGGCAAAGCTGAGCGGTGCAGGTGTGGGACTGAACTCAATGGGAACGACACCGGGAGCTATGGGGAGGGAACTGACCTCATGGAAGTTGACCGAAATCTACGCATGAAACAGGGGCTAGGGTAACCGGAATAAGTCTATATGCAGCAAACAAATGCAAAAACCAAATGCAGCAAGCAAGGGCAACAACCAGACCCTATACTACCATTTTCTAATGTTCCAGCGGACTAGGACGCTCTACAGCTAGACCTGCTCTGATACCAAGCCTGTGGCACCCCGGCTCTGTGAAACCGGAACGCCCCGTATTCCAGCCCAGAGATCGAGGAGAAGTCTTCTGGAATATGGCACTGCTTAGCATAGAACAAACCAGCTTTCTATTATTACACGAATATGAATACAAGGTCTCCGATATTACAATGAATAACATCGGCACGGCGACACTAAGCCATCCTCATTTGCGCTATGCAAGCAGCAGAACAAGTCGAGGCAGCGGAACAACTACTGGCAGCGAAACAAAGAACGGCGATGATGGACTCAATCCGCAGGGACTCTGGCTGGAACATTTATCCTAGCTCGCGAACACAGGAACAACACCAAACAAGCAACCAATCCAGGCACGACCCGCAAGCTGGCATGACACGCCTGTTCAGTACATTGAATGTACTTGCAAGCTCACAATAACCAGAAGCATTCAAGACAAACAACAGCATGGCAATTACAGGTTAAGCAGGAATTATCATGAGATCATCATGGCATGAACAACACGAACATAATACTGCTAGAACAATATGAGCATGGCATGTACATATAAATCTGACGATACTAGCATGCAACATGATGACACTTTATGCACCATTTATTCTGCTCGGGTTACCTCGTAACCAAACGGTGATCTTTCCGGCGATCACAACCATGACCAACACTTGGTCTCGAACGGTGATCTTTCCGGCGACCCCAACCAACTTATCTCATCATCGAACCGGGGTTGTTATTAAGCACATTATTATTAATACTGTTGACTCACAGTGTGACCGACACGAACTGGACCCTTATCCGCGGGCGCGGCTATCGATAGATTTAGTATACACTCTGCAGAGGTTAGTACACTGTGCCCACACTACGGAACCCATGGCCTCGCACTCCCATTCGGGTGGACCAACGGCGTTCCGACAAAACCGTCCTACTGCCATGACACTCTCCCGGCCACTCCGACCAACTCCCCTTTGGGCTAAGTCCTGGGTGGCCCCGTGCCTACCAAAGGCACAACCAGCCACCGTCCTGGCCAAAACATAAACGGTCCCAAACAGGGACCACCCGGGTACAACAACAACAACAACGGGCACAAGGTTATGTCTGCTTACCGGGCCAGGGTACCGCACGCCCATAACCTTCCCTCGTTGGAGGCACCGGCGAGAGGCATGACAATAGACCCAGTTAGGACCTTCCCATAAAGGTAAGCGTGGTTGCACTGGTCAGATGGTATGGTGGCACCATGACTCCGCCAATAGTTGTTCAAGTTTAATTTAATCCGGTTAAACTTGAATGCAATATGCTGAGTCATGATAAAATAACATGATGCAATTACAATGCATGAGCATGATATCAACATAAGCACAGGGTGCAACATAAGTGTCCACCATATCCACAATGAATCATATCCAACTAAGCATGGCATACTGACTAGCATGAACATCACAAGTACATACTTCTCTGAGACATAGCATGACCAACAGCATCAATCAATAAATATCATGCAAGAACATATCAACAATGACATCATGCAAGCATTTAACCAGATGGATGCAATGGAACATGCATAACAACGGTACTCGGGACAGACGGCAGTCATGCACCGAAAACCATCATGAACATCAACATGCACTACTAGCAAGCATAAGCATGTGAAAGGAATACTAGCAACTAGCAGGGCATGATAAGCAGGTGCTTAACAACATAGCCAGTAAGCACTAACCCAGAAGCATTACCGAAACAACGATAACCCTATTTTAAACAAGCAAACAATTAATAAATATTCAAGTTGAAAACCATGGCTACTGCATGACTATCATGCAACTGGGTATTGTGGCTTGCCTGGGGTGACAGAGACTCCGGGAAGAAGTGCGGTGATGCCGCGGAACGAAACGCCGGACGGTTGTCTCTCGGAGGGGGCTGATTAGAGGAAAGGGCGTAATGGTCATTTTCACAGTGTGAACACTTAATGAAAGTGTTACCAAAAGATAGAGCTCGACGAGACGAATAAGCGAGCGCTCGTTTCACCTCGATCGGAGTTACGGTTGAAAAGTTGTGAGGTGTTGAAGATCAGGGACCAATCTGTGAATAAACTTCAGCAAACAGGCCCCTGAGTGGATAAGACAGAAACGGATTTCAAAAAATGCGCTTTCTGAGTCAGAAAACGTATTCCGGGTTGATGAAGGAAAGAAGTACGCTTACGTGCAAATGAAAGTGTACAAATGGAAATACGCTTTTGGGTAAATGAAAACGTACTCACCCGGGGCGCTTCCACTTATATGCCCGGGCCCGCGCGTGGTCAACGCCTGAGAGGCTGACCGGTGGGGTCCGCGGGGAGGAGGGGGTCCAGGCGCTCGTCTTCTTCCTCCTCTTGTTCTGTTCCTCGACGGAACAGAGGAGGCGAGGCAGGGCTAGGCCGGCGGTGGCCCGGCCGGCTTCGGCCACCGTTGGCCGAGGCGAGTGCACCGACGGACGCGGGAGGTCACGCCGCACCCATCCAGAGGGCTAGCGGGCACCGGGGAGGGGAGGAGGATGCAGGGCAGAGGTGGACAGAAGCGGGCCCGCAGACTAAGGCATAGCCTAGTGGTCGGAAGGGGCTGATGCTTTCCCACCCACCCAGGTTCAAGCCATGGTACTTGCAATTTGGGGTTGTTGCACCAATTATACTGTAGGGGGTTCCCTTACAGTCTTTCTGTCAAAAAAAAAGATAGAGGCAGGCCCCGGCGGCCGTTTTCCCGGAGGATGAGTACTCCGGTGACGGGGAGGCGCGGTGGAGGGTGCGGGGAGACTCTCCAGAGAGTGGAGGAAATGTTTAGGTGGTCGGGAGGGAGTGGGGGGGCTCGGGACGGCCGGACGGGTGGGTGGCCGAACAGTGGAGGCGGCGGCCGTGTGTGGGGAGGCGCGGCCGGAGGCACTCCGCGGTCGAACGAGTGGGGTGGGGTGGTCCGCGGGAAGGAGAGGAACGCGTTGGAGGTGGCTAGAGGAGAAGAGGTGGACTATGCTCGCCGGAATCAAGAAGACCGGCGATGGCCGAGGCAAACTCCGACGAAAAGAGGAGGGGGCCGAGGGCTTCGGTGGACTAGAGAGGCGAGGGAGGAGTGAATGAGGAGCGGGGGACCTCGGGCATGCTATATATAGCCGCGGGGAGGGCTCTAGAGCTCACGAGCGAGCACCTGACCGAGCTTTAATGGCGGGCGGAGGCTGGACGCGGCACGGGCTTAGCGCTAGCGGCGCATTTAAGGCGAACGACGACGAAGCAGCGATGCAGGGCGATGCAGTCGAGCACGGGCGAGCTCCAGGACATGAATGGAGGTCGAGACGAGGAGGGAGGAGACGAGCACAGTGGCCGGACCGAGCCAGATCTTGCACTGTGCGTGACGCCAGCGTGATCACCACGGGTACTGGTGCAAATGGCGCGTTCTAGCCGGGCCGACCATGTCCAGTAGATAGACCGTCGTGCCCTTATTCAAGATGAGGAAATAAATCGGTTTAGGGGCAAAGAAGAGATCTGCACTTAGATCCAAAGTAAATCAACAGGAAGGTGCTTGTAACTTTCTGTGGTTAAACCAGCTTGGTAACATGGTAAATAGTTCGTCTGATGATGATCATGCACTAAGGTGATGTTGATCACCAAAAATCAGACTAAGAGGAGGAGTTTAGATGAGGGTTGCTGTAGAAAGTGCCAAACTGGCCAGAATTAGGGATTTGGATGATACACTCACATACTTGATTGTCATGAGCTGAAATTTGGCAGAGAGTGGTTATATGAGGGTATGAAGCGGTTGTAAAGATTTCATGCCATTTGGAAATACCCAAGTGGCACTTGCTTCACAAAGCTTCATTCTGGAAAGAAACTTGGAAAAATTGCACAGGGCAATTGGATTAACTAATTGAGCTAAAACTTGGTGGAGGGATTTGATATAGGTAGAAGCATGTCCTGGTAAAGTTTCAGCTCAATTGAAGCAATATAAAATATAGCTGCTTCACAAACTGAAAATCTGACCAGAAACTAGGATTTGGGGCTGGGCTCACATAGATAGTTACATGAGCTCATATTTGGTGGACAGTCATGATTTGATCATATGAAGGACCTTGCAAAATTGCAACTCATTTGGATATTCCTAGCTTGTACTTCCTTCACAATCACTTCCCTCAGACAGGAACTTTGAAAATTTGCTCAGGAATATTTACTAGGCAAATTGAGTTGAATTTTGGCATGAGGCAATTATTTGGACAGGAAAAGATGTCCAAGAAGTTTGGGTTGAATTGGGCAAAGATAAATTACACTTGCTTCACAAATTGCCATTCAGGACAGAAAAGAAAAGGAATTAATTGAGCATGATGGAAAACATGGCCAAAGAAATATTCTGCCGTATTTGAGGAAGATATGACCCAAACAATTTATGAGAATTATTTGGGAATTTTAGGAGTGACAGAAATATCAACCTAGGGTTTTAAGGGTTATTCCTTTATCAGAAAAGGAATATTCCCAACAAAAAGAATTTTGGGTTAGGTCAAGGATGGAAATGACATGATCTTGGGATGATGATGAGGGTGACAAGCCACTATAAAACCTAGGAAGACATGATCTTCCCAAGTTTCAGAACCACATAGCCACAGAAAAGAAAAACAAAAACAGGAAATCCATGAAAATCAAAGGAAAAAGAAAAGGGCAAAAATCCAGGCGGTTACATCGGCAAACTTCAAGCAAAAGCTGGCGTGGGTGTAGACCACTGTAACACCCTCGATTCAATCGTACACGCAAATGTGTACGATCAAGATCAAGGACTCACGGGAAGATATCACAACACAACTCTAGACACAAATTAAAATAATACAAGCTTTATATTACAAGCCAGGGGCCTCGAGGGCTCGAATACATAAGCTCAAAAACACAAGAGTCAGCGAAAGCAACAATATCTGAGTACATACATGAGTTAGACAAGTTTGCCTTAAGAAGGCTAGCACAAAAGTAGCAACGATCGAAAAGGCAAGGCCTCCTGCCTGGGAGCCTCCTAACTACTCCTTGTCATCAGCGGCCTCCACGTAGTAGTAGGCATCGGCGGTGGCATCTGGCTCCTGGGCTCCGACATCTGGTTGCATCAACCGGAAAGAAGAAGAAAGGGGGAAAAGGGGGAGCAAAGCAACCGTGAGTACTCATCCAAAGTACTTGCAAGCAAGGATCTACACTACATATCCATCGGTATCATTGAAATGGGCTGTATCTGTGGACTGGACTGCAGAACGCCAGTAGAGAAGGGGAAAGCCTAGCCTATCAAAGACTATCATCTTCTGGAAACCACCATCTTGCAGCAACAGGAAGGAGTAGGGTAGCATAAAGTAAAGTAGTAGAAGTGTTATCAACCTCGGCCAGAGATCCTTTCTTGACTCCCTGCGAGAAAGCAATCCCAGAGCCATACTATCCATTACTCATATCCATGTCTCATCTCAAGTACCCTGGGTCATGCCCGGCCTTGGCCAAACAATACGCCGCAACCCGACCTAGGCTTAATAGAGAGGTCAGCACGCCGGACTAAACCTATGCCCCCATGGGTCATGGGCCATCTCCTCGGAAACTCCTGCACGTTGCGAACGCGGCCGGTGAGTAGACCTAGCTACCTCCTTCAAAAAGGCAGGTGCTTACGCAGTCCAAATCGGCGCGCGCCGCTCAGTCGCTGACGTCTAATAAGCTTCGGCTGATGCATACGACGCAGAACGCCCATACTATGCCCACGTGATGGTTAGTGCTATCAGGCCAGAGGCCCCTCGGATCAAATATCCAAATCATAGTGGATTAGGAACTCGCGGTAACAAGCAGAGCCTCACGAAAATGTGACCCCGTTGCCCTGTCTCGAGGACTTGTGGCAAGGGCTAGGAATGCCCAGCCACGGCTCGTAATTATCTCGCGGGCACCCTCCAGGTCAACCCGTCTCCACATCACTCGCAAATATGCTCGCGCGGGTACCCCTCATGGCCGACCCGTCTTTAGTAACATGGTCAGTGTAAAGTCATAGTATCCGTGTATTCAAACATCAAGGGGAAAACCTGAGGAATCACCCCCGGTGAATTCCACTCGATGTAATCATCAAGGTGAACGTAAGAGGAAACCACGCTCGAGGTTCACAGTTGAGGGGTTGCACGACAAAGCCGTATCGGAAGTGGTTAAGGAGGAAATCACCCTCGATGACCACGACCGAATAGCTACACTATAGGTTAACATCAGAAGTGATGTAGAGGTCTCACCCTCGGCACTCGATAGTAACCCAGTAGTGTCGAGCAACTAAGGGGAAAGTGATGTGCGGTGCCGGGGCCTGGTCTTCGATCCTGTTGATCGGCTATTCAATGATGAAGCAGGGGCAACAAGGACAAGGTAGGGGTCACTGATGGATCACTAACCAACCTATACTAAGCAGTTTAGGGTAAGCATGTAGGTAACAATAGCAGGCACAAAAGCAGGCTATGCATCAGAATAGGAGCAGACAATTACAGTAGCAAAATCTAATGCAAGCATGAGAGAATGGAATGGGCGATATCGGGATGATCAAAGGGGGGCTTGCCTGGTTGCTCAGACAAGAAGGAGGGGTCGTTGGTGACGTAGTCGATCACAGCGGCATCGGCAGTCGCCACGGGGTCTACCGAAGAGAAGAGGGGGGAGAAACAGTAAATACATAGCAAGCAAGTGCATAACAGGACAACAGGCATAGCTAGACATTTTCTAACGCGGTCCTAGACGTTATAGGTGAAGGGGGAATTCAACCAGGAATGTTTTCCCAGTTCCGGACCTGTGTCAGACAGATGAACAGAGGGGAAAGTTCCATGTTCAGTTAGTTAGAGGCATCTGGCTGGTAAACGGATCGCGTATCCGGATTCGTCTCGTCATTCTGAGCAACTTTCATGTAGAAAACATTTTCATCGGATCAACGGTTTAATTTCTATGAATTATTAAAGTTTTAGCAATATTCTAGAATTTATTATTAAATCTAAAATGAGGTTATTGCATCAGCATGACGTCATCATGACGTCAGCAGTCAACAGAGTTGACCAAAGTCATCCCTGACATGCGGGGCCGTTCTGCCATAGACTAACAACTAATTAATAGTTTTAAATAACTAATTAAGTTAATTAGGTACTAAACATAGTTAAATAAGTAAATTAATTGCCTAATTAATTAATTAATTAATTACTTATTATTAATTTTAAAATACATTTTGTTTTCCCTTCTTTTTTTAAGGGGCTGGGCCCCACGGTCAGTTGCCCATAGGGCCAACCGGGTGTGCGGGCGTGTGGGTTTCGGGCGTGGATGCCCAACGGGCGCGCGAGCGAGGTGCGTCTGCGGCCGGAGGGGAGGCGCGGCCAAGGGCGGTGTAGGGGAAGGAGGGGGCGAGCGGCACGAGGGGTGCGGCCACGGGTGGCCAAGCGCGGGGTGCTGCCGCAGGGCACGATGAGCAGTAAGCGAGCGCGGCGGGCGGAACGCGTAGGCGCGGCGAGCGCGGCCGGGGCAGGCGCGTGCGCCAGCGCGGGGGCTCTCGGGACGACGGAGAAAGAGGGAAGATGGAGGGGGTGGTGCGCTCACAGCCGTTGCCGAGTAGGGGGTCGGCGAGGCTCGTAGGAGCCGGTGTGGAGGAGGACGGGGACGATCCGGCGAGGGGGGAGGTCCAGAGATGGCGTGGCGTCGGTTGGCGGCGTCTTGGTTCCTGCCAGCGGGCTCCGAGCAGCGGCGGCGTCGTGGCCGAGCCCCAGTTCCAAATCAGGGGCGGAAGGGACGAGGCGGCGCGCGGACGGGCGTCGGGGGCGAGGTGAGGCAGCGACGGTGACGGTCGCCCTGGGCGCGGGAGGGCGTCCAAATCGAGCAGGGCAGGGGGTCGTGCGAAAGAGGGGATCGTGGGGGATGGGGGAAGTGGATCGGGGGTCAGGAGGAGTGGGGGCTTCTGCTAGATATTTCGGGTGCGTGGGGGGATAAGGGAGGACAGAGTGGGCTGGCCTGGTTGGTCCACAGGCCAGCTGGGCTGAGGCCCATGGGGGAGGGGAGGCCCTTTTTTCTTTATCCTTTGTTTTTTATACTGCTTTCTTTTAACAGCCTCCATTTGCATTTAGTTAAGCCACCAAATGACTTTGCAAATATGTGGAGGTGGACAAAACAAATACTAGGAAAAATCAAGCCCTGCCACAAAAGTTTGGGAGGCTTTTGAAATAGTTTGCCACTTTTATAATTTAAAAAGGCATTTAATCTATTGTTTTAGCCACTTCTTTAATTGGTTTAGGCCATTTAAACACCTTGCAAAAATGTTGGTTCACCACCAATATTTGTTATGGATTATTTGCCACCAGATGAACATTTTAGATTTCATGACTGACAAAAATGAATTTTTGACTTTAGATTGGATTTGAATTTGAATTGTGATTTGGATCAAGTGAAGATTAGCAACAGTAACATGATGACATGGCACCATTAGCAGAAGGTAACTGTAGCTTAACTATCAGGGCGTCACAATTCTCCTCCACTACAAGAAATCTCATCCCGAGATTTAAGGGGTGTAGTAAGGGGGAAAGTCTCGGGAAGGACGGAGCTCAACACAGGATAGGTACGCAGGGACTATGTCAGTGAACGGGGCATAGAGGCATCTCTCGAGTTGAAATTCAAGAAAGTCATCAAGAGAAAGGTGAGGTGTATAAAGGAGCTTCAACCCGGTAGACAATCGTTCGCTGCCTGAAACAGAGGGTGAAAGAGGTTCGGAGCTATGGGAATAAGTATTGCCTTTGATAACAGAATAGATCGCCTCTCGGAAGGTGGCTTGTGATTTACATCCGAAGCCAAGCGCGAGGGACAACTTTGGAAACAGGGATGTACCGGAGTTAGGTTTCAATCCTATGGAATTGTGGGTTATGGGCCCACCATGTGGGTTAAAACTAGAAAGGGGGCCGATAGCAAGGCATGTCAGATGATAGACTGCCATTTATGTTGTCAACAACGTTGGTACCAAGGGCGAGGGACGGAGAGAACTATGTTCCTGCTCGTTGAACGAGACGGACCAATAGGCAAAGCTCTCGTCCATCGGTGGTTACCGGAATGTCAACAGCAATAATAACAAGGTCTTACAGACAAATTGTACACCGAGGTGTTTTCATAAGCAGGGAACTATTACTTCTTAGATCTCATAAACCACAAGAAAGTTTAAACAAAACAATGGAAAAGAAAAGGTGATCATTAGATTAATCAGAACATTGGAAAGGAAAATGTGTTTACACACAAGAATTGGGAGTATATCCTTCCCAAGGGGGAAGCGGAGTAGGATATACATGATATGACAGCAAGTTCAAAAGCATTTAGATAAAGGGGGCGTGGGAAGAATCATGATGTTACCCATACAACGGTGTTCGGATAATAGATCAAGAAACATTCGACAATGTGCTTCCAATGTTCTTGTTTATATGCGGAATACCTCAGTCATGCTTCGAGGTAGCATTAACATGGTGTTACAAGTAGTGGTTGGAGTTGAAGATCACAAGAAATACTCAAGGAACAATTGCAGGAATAACAAGGAGTCCAAGGTATAACCAAGACATGATCAAACATGTGTTGGAAAGAAGACAAGGGAGTTGTTGATGATAACTCAAATCATCAAAGGTCAAGGATGGTATTTCTCATCACGAATTCGATTGATATGCTGGAAGAGCTCAGAATGTTGACGAGCACGACGCAATTGTCGAGAGATTTCAGGAAGATGTAATCGACCGGCGATGACATCAAGTCAAAGGAATGATGAAGCGAAAAGTTATTGGAACCACGGGTACGATACAAACTCGATATGAGTCTTGCTGTTCAAGGTGAAATGATATGACGAGAAATATCAGCGTAAGTTTAGCTCATCATAAAAAAAATTGCTCCGGGAAGGACCAGGTAGCACAGTTAAAATTTAGCACGATAATGATATAGCCGATCATGGAATGACTTGAAGGATTATTAAACTCGTAAGCAATGAAAATTACTTATAGTTATTGGATCGGAGTGCGGAATCGATTCACTTATCGATGTACTCAAGTGACAAATAACTCAAAACCCGGGGGAAATCTAGAAATGGTGAAAAGAAATACAAGATGAAGACTCATAGGAAGCAACACGGTTCTTTGATGATTCTCAAGATACCGGAGGGTAATACTCGATGGAAGATCAAAATAGGGGTTGCGAAGATGCATTTATCTATAGAAGACAAGTGCTTTAACTTGTCCGAGAAATGGAATCGAAGGGGAACAATTATGGTCAGAACCACGGTTGCAAAGGATCAAATCCTAGATATAAGATGATCTTATACCAAGGGGATAATTAGTTTTAAGAGAAGCTTCCATGATATGATCTACATCATGTCCTCGGGCATGAACACAAAGTTCAAGGTCGACTCCCACTTCTTCAATGCATATCATTTCATTTACTTCTCGCTTTCGATGAAGTTGTAGTGTTGAAAAGTTATCTGGCAAAACAGCAGAAGAGTAAGTCTCGTTAAAACTCTCAGATTCAAACGGATTAGGGGAGGCATAGGTTCAACCCATAGGGGCATCTTAGGAACCTATTCCACAAACTTTAGAAGTAAACAACACAAGCTCAAAAGCAGAGCATGGTTGACAAAAGGAGAGGATACAATTTACCAAAGGCATTATGTATCTGGGATAGGACTTCATGAGGTTCTTTGAATATGAAGGACATTGTCAGATAAAATCCAACAAAGGATCTGGCGGTCCACATAGGATCTGATGTGAGTATCAGTACTCAACCAAAAGAAGAAAGAATGCAAAAGCTTCGGATTATAGAAACATCAGAATAATTCGATGCTTTAAATGCAAAGAAATCATGATTTCAAAAATAGAAGATCAGAAGCAGACGCTCTGATCAAAAGATAAGTAAGTTGAATAGCCCTAGGGATACAATTGACGGCAATTTGATTGGTCGACAAACAACTCTTGGTCAAATGACGTCCAAGCCGGAAGGATGAATTCTATGATCCGACTGAGGATTGCGAGCATCCGCAACATATTGAATCAACATACTGAAATGATTATGAAAAAGGATGCCAATAAGATTACTATACTTATGGGATTTAACCATAATGCAAGCAAGCAAGAATTTCAAGAGCAATAAGCTGCTAAGGATTTTCGGAAGATCGAATAGGATTTCGAAGATTTTTGTGAAACACTCAAACAACTGGGGATGAAGAATCTTTGGTAATTGAGAGGAATCATTCATAGGTGTATTCATGTGGCAAACAACTTCAAGGCAATTGCAGAAAGGGTTCTCGGGGCAACGAAGAGTATTTCGGGGCATCTTTTAGAAACAAGAGCAGCTAGGGACAAAGGTATGAACGACAACTGTATGTACTTATCCATAAGGATATATCGGTGGCAGGGAATTGCAGAGGCGGTTGGCACAAGGGTTTTGGAGAAACATCAGACAGTATCTTCGAAATCTTCTGGTGCAGCAAGCGATCATCTGGACTGAAGGGGCGCTCCGGGAGAAAGTAGGTACGAGAACCTAATTGCAGAGTTAGTAAAATGTTTAACCTGAATAGATGAGAGATCAGAGTCCCAGAGTATAGACGAGGAATAAAAGATCCTAATACCACCCAATGGCAACGCGGGCCCACAAGCCACACAGCTATGTTAGTAAAAGTTTTCAATGACTAGACTCAACTTCGGCCAAGGAGTTGGAAAGGGGGCTACCTACAGGCAGTCGGCTCTGATACCAACTTGTAACGCCCTTGATTCAATCGTACACTAATTATACATGCAAATGTGTACGATCAAGATCGGACTCACGGGAAGATATCACAACACAACTCTAGACACAAATTAAAATAATACAAGCTTTATATTACAAGCAAGGGGCCTCGAGGGATCGAATACATGAGCTCGAAAACACAAAAGTCAGCGAAAGCAACAATATCTGAGTACAGACATGAGTTAGACAAGTTTGCCTTAAGAAGGCTAGCACAAAAGTAGCAACGATCGAAAAGGCAAGGCCTCCTGCCTGGGAGCCTCTGAACTACTCCTGGTCGTCAGCGGCCTCCACGTAGTAGTAGGCATCGGCTGTGGCATCTGGCTCCTGGGCTCCGACATCTGGTTGCATCAACAGGAAAGAAGAAGAAAGGGGGAAAAGGGAGAGCAAAGCAACCGTGAGTACTCATCCAAAGTACTCGCAAGCAAGGATCTACACTACATATGCATCGGTATCATTGAAATGGGCTGTATCTGTAGACTGGACTGCAGAATGCCAGAAGAGAAGGGGAAAGCCTAGCCTATCAAAGACTATCATCTTCTGGAAACCACCATCTTGCAGCAAGAGGAGGGAGTAGGGTAGCATAAAGTAAAGTAGTAGAAGTGTTATCAACCTCGGCCAGAGATCCTTTCTCGACTCCCTGCGAGAAAGCAATCCCAGAGCCATACTATCCATTACTCATATCCATGTCTCATCTCAAGTACCCTGGGTCATGCCCGGCCTCGGCCAAACAATACGCGGCAACCCGACCTAGGCTTAATAGAGAGGTCAGCACGCCGGACTAAACCTATGTCCCAGGGGTCATGGGCCATCTCCCCGGAAACTCCTGCACGTTGCGAACGCGGCCGGTGAGCAGACCTAGCTACCTCCTTCAAAAAGGCAGGTGCTTACGCAGTCCAACCCAGCGTGCGCCGCTCAGTCGCTGACGTCTAATAAGCTTCGGCTGATGCATACCACGCAGAACGCCCATACTATGCCCACGTGATGGTTAGTGCTATCAGGCCAGAGGCCCCTCGGATCAAATATCCAAATCATAGTGGATTAGGAACTCGCGGTAACAAGCAGAGACTCACGAAAGATGTGACCCAGTTGCCCCGTCTCGAGGACTTGTGGCAAGGGCTAGGAATGCCCAGCCACGCCTCGTAATTATCTCGCGGGCACCCTCTAGGTCAACCCGTCTCCACATCACTCGCAAATATGCTCGCGCGGGTACCCCTCATGGCCGACCCGTCTTTAGTAACATGGTTCAGTGTAAAGTCATAGTATCAGTGTGTTCAAACATCAAGGGGAAAACCTGAGGAATCACCCCCGGTGAATTCCACTCGATGTAATCATCAAGGTGAACGTAAGAGGAAACCACCCTTGAGGTTCACACTTGAGGGGTTGCACGACAGAGCCGTATCAGAAGTGGTTAAGGAGGAAATCACCCTCGATGACCACGACTGAATAGCTACACTACAGGTTAACATCAGAAGTGATGTAGAGGTCTCACCCTCGGCACTCGATAGTAACCCAGTAGTGTCGAGCAACTAAGGGGAAAGTGATGTGCGGTGCCGGGGCTTGGTCTTCGATCTCGTTGATCGGGTATTCAATGATGAAGCAGGGGCAACAAGGACAAGGTGGGGGTCACTGATGGATCACTAACCAACCTATACTAAGCAGTTTAGGATAAGCATGTAGGTAACAATAGCAGGTACAAAAGCAGGCTATGCATCAGAATAGCAGCAGACAATTACAGTAGCAAAATCTATTGCAAGCATGAGAGAATGGAATGGGCGATATCGGGATGATCAAAGGGGGGGCTTGCCTGGTTGCTCAGACAAGAAGGAGGGGTCGTTGGTGACGTAGTCGATCACAGCGGCATCGGCAGTCGCCACGGGGTCTACCGAAGAGAAGAGGGGGGAGAAACAGTAAATACATAGCAAGCAAGTGCATAACAGGACAACAGGCATAGCTAGACGTTTTCTAACGCGGTCCTAGACGTTATAGGTGAAGGGGGAATTCAACCAGGAATGTTTTCCCGGTTCCGGACCTGTGTCAGACAGATGACCCGAGGGGAAAGTTCCATGTTCAGTTAGTTAGAGCATCTGACAGGTAAACGGATCGCGTATTCGGATTCGCCTCGTCATTCTGAGCAACTTTCATGTAGAAAACATTTTCATCGGAGCTACGGTTTAATTTCTATGAATTATTAAAGTTTTAGCAATTTTTCTAGAATATATTATTAAATCTAAAATGAGGTTATTGCATCAGCATGACGTCATCATGACGTCAGCAGTCAACAGAGTTGACCAAAGTCAACCCTGACATGCGAGGCCGTTGTGCCATAGACTAACAACTAATTAATAGTTTTAAATAACTAATTAAGTTAATTAGATACTAAACAGAGTTAAATAAATAAATAAATTAATTAATTTAATTAATTACTTATTATTAATTTTAAAATACATTTTGTTTTCCGTTCTTTTTTAAGGGGTTGGGCCCCACGGTCAGTGGCCCATAGGGCCAATCGGGTGTGCTGGCGTGTGGGTTTCGGGCGTGGACGCCCGACGGGCGCGCCGGCGAGGTGCGGCTGCGGCCGGAGGGGAGGCGCGGCTAGGGGCGGTGCAGGGGAAGGAGGCGGCGAGCGGACGAGGGGCGCGGCCAAGGGTGGCCACGCGCGGGGTGCTGTCGCTGGGCACGACGAGCAGCAAGCGAGCCCGGCGGGCGGAGCGCGTAGGCGTGGCGACCGCGGCCGGTGCAGGCGCGTGCGCCAGCGCGGGGGCGCTCGGGACGACGGAGAAAGAGGGAAGATGGAGGGGGGTGGTGCGCTCACGGCCGTGGCCGAGTAGGGGGGTCGGCGAGGCTCGTAGGAGACGGCGTGGAGGAGGACAGGGACGATCCGGCGAGGGGGGAGGTCCGGAGACGGCGTGGCATCGGTTGGCGGCGTCTGGGTTCCTGCGAACGGGCTCCGAGCGGCGGCGGCGTCGTTGCCGAGCCCCAGTTCCAAATCAGGGGCGGAGGGGACGAGGCGGCGCGCGGACGGGTGGAGGGGCAAGGTGAGGCAGCGACGGCGATGGGCGCCCTGGGCGCGGGAGGGCGTCCAAATCGAGTGGGGCAGGGGGTCGTGCGAGAGAGGGTATCGTGGGGGATGGGGGAAGTGGACCGGGGGTCAGGAGGAGTGGGGGCTTCTGCTAGATATTTCGGGCGCGTGGGGGGATAAGGGAGGACGGAGTGGGCCGGCCTGGTTGGTCCAGAGGCCAGCTGGGCTAAGGCCCACGGGGGAGGGCAGGCCCTTTTTTCTTTATCCTTTGTTGTTTTATACTGCTTTCTTTTAACAGCCTCCATTTGCATTTACTTAAGCCACCAAATGACTTTGCAAATATGTGGAGGTGGACAAAACAAATACTAGGAAAAATCAAGCCCTGCCACGAAAGTTTGGGAGGCTTTTGAAATAGTTTGCCACTTTTATAATTTAAAAAGACATTTAATCTATTGTTTTAGCCACTTCTTTAATTGGTTTAGGCCATTTAAACACCTTGCAAAAATGTTGGTTCACCACCAATATTTGTTATGGATTATTTGCCACCAGATGAACATTTTAGATTTCATGACTGACAAAAATGAATTTTTGACTTTAGATTGGATTTGAATTTGAATTGTGATTTGGATCAAGTGAAGATTAGCAACAGTAACATGATGACATGGCACCATTAGCAGAAGGTTACTGTAGCTTAATTATCCGGGCGTCACAATTCTCCTCCACTACAAGAAATCTCGTCCCGAGATTTAAGGGGTGTAGTAAGGGGGAAAGTCTCAGGAAGGACGGAGCTCAACACAAGATAGGTACGCATGGACTATGTCAGTGAACGGGGCATAAAGGCATCTCTCGAGTTGAAATTCAAGAAATTCATCAAGAGAAAGGTGAGGTGCATTAAGGAGCTTCAACCCGGTAGACAATCGTTCGCTGCCTGAAACAGAGGGTGAAAGAGGTTCGGAGCTATGGGAATAAGTATTGCCTTTGATAACAGAATAGATCGCCTCTCGGAAGGTGGCGTGTGATTTACATACGAAGCCAAGCGTGAGGGACAACTTTGGAAAACAGGGATGTACCGGAGTCAGGTTTCGATCCTATGGAATTGTGGGTTATGGGCCCACCATGTGGGTTAAAAGTAGAAAGGGGGCCGATAGCAAGGCATGTTAGATGATAGACTGTCATTTATGTAGTCAACAACGTTGGTACCAAGGGCGAGGGACAGAGAGAACTATGTTCCTGCTCGTTGAACGAGGCGGACCAATAGGCAAAGTTCTCGTCCATCGGTGGTTACCGGAATGTCAACAGCAATAATAATAAGGTCTTACAGACAAATTGTACACCGAGGTGTTTACATAAGCAGGGAACTATTACTTCTTAGATCTCATAAACCACAAGAAAGTTTAAACAAAACAATGGAAAAGAAAAGGTGATCATTAGATTAATCAGAACATTGGAAAGGAAAATGTGTTTACACACAAGAATTGGGAGTATATCCTTCCCAAGGGGGAAGCGGAGTAGGATATACATGATATGACAGCAAGTTCAAAAGCATTTAGATAAATTGGGCGAGGGAAGAATCATGATGTTACCCATACAACGGTGTTCGGATAATAGGTCAAGAAACATTCGACAATGTGCTTCCAATGTTCTTGTTTATATGCGGAATACCTCAGTCATGCTTCGAGGTAGCATTAACATGGTGTTACAAGTAGTGGTTGGAGTTGAAGATCACAAGAAATACTCAAGGAACAATTGCAGGAATAACAAGGAGTCCAAGGTATAACCAAGACATGTTCAAACATGTGTTGGAAAGAAGACAAGGGAGTTGTTGATGATAACTCAAATCATCAAAGGTCAAGGATGGTATTTCTCATCACGAATTCGATTGATATGCTGGAAGAGCTCAGAACGTTGACGAGCACGACGCAATTGTCGAGAGATTTCAGGAAGATGTAATCGATCGGCGATGACATCAAGTCAAAGGAATGATGAAGCGAAAAGTTATTGGAACCACGGGTACGATACAAACTCGATATGAGTCTTGCTGTTCAAGGTGAAATGATATGACGAGGAAGATCAGCGTAAGTTTAGCTCATCATAAAATTTTTTGCTCCGGGAAGGACCAGGTAGCACAGTTAAAATTTAGCACGATAATGATATAGCCGATCATGGAATGACTTGAAGGATTATTAAACTCGTAAGCAATGAAAATTACTTATAGTTATTGGATCGGAGTGCGGAATCGATTCACTTATCGATGTACTCAAGTGACTAATAACTCAGAACCCGGGGGAAATCTAGAAACGGTGAAAAGAAATACAAGATGTAGACTCATAGGAAGCAACACGGTTCTTTGATGATTCTCAAGATACCGGAGGGTAATACTCGATGGAAGATCAAAATAGAGGTTGCGAAGATGCATTTATCTACAGAAGACAAGTGCTTTAACTTGTCCGAGAAATGGAATCAAAGGGGAACAATTATGGTCAGAACCACGGTTGCAAAGGATCAAATCCTAGATATAAGATGATCTTATACCAAGGGGATAATTAGTTTTAAGAGAAGCTTCCATGATAAGATCTACATCGTGTCCTCGGGCATGAACACAAAGTTCAAGGTCGACTCCCACTTCTTCAATGCATATCATTTCATTTACTTCTCGCTTTCGATGAAGTTGTAGTGTTGAAAAGTTATCTGGCAAAACGGCAGAAGAGTAAGACTCGTTAAAACTCTCGGGTTCAAACGGATTAGGGGAGGCATAGGTTCAACCCATGGGGGCATCTTAGGAACCTATTCCACAAACTTCAGAAGTAAACAAAAGCTCAAAAGCAGAGCATGGTTGACAAAAGGAGAGGATACAATTTACCAAAGGCATTATGTATCTGGGATAGGACTTCACGAGGTTCTTTGAATATGAAGGACATTGTCGGATAAAATCCAACAAAGGATCTGGCAGTCCACATAGGATCTGATGTGAGTATCAGTACCCAACCAGAAGAAGAAAGAATGCAAAAGCTTCGGATTATAGAAACATCGGAATAATTCGATGCTTTAAATGCAAAGAAATCATGATTTCAAAAATAGAAGATCAGAAGCAGACGCTCTGATCAAAAGATAAGTAAGTTGAATAGCCCTAGGGATACAATTGACGGCAATTTGATTGGTCGACAAACAACTCTTGGTCAAATGACGTCCAAGCCGGAAGGATGAATTCTATGATCCGACTGAGGATTGCGAGCATCCGCAACATATTGAATCAACAGACTCAAATGATTATGAAAAAGGATGCCAATAAGATTACTATACTTATGGGATTTAACCATAATGCAAGCAAGCAAGAATTTCAAGAGCAATAAGCTGCTAAGGATTTTCGGAAGATCGAATAGGATTTCGAAGATTTTTGTGAAACACTCAAACAACTGGGGATGAAGAATCTTCGGTAATTGAGAGGAATTATTCGTAGGTGTATTCATGTGGCAAAGAACTTCAAGGCAATTGCAGAAGGGGTTCTCGGGACAATGGAGAGTATTTCGGGGCATCTTTTAGAAACAAGAGCAGCTAGGGAAAAAGGTATGAATGACAACTGTATGTACTTATTCATAAGGATATATCGGTGGCAGGGAATTGCCGAGGCGGTGGGCACAAGGGTTTCGAAGAAACATCAGACAGTATCTTCGAAATCTTCTCACGCAGCAAGCGATCATCTGGACTGAAGGGGCTCTCCGGGAGAAAGTAGGTACGAGAACCTAATGTCAGAGTTAGTAAAATGTTTAACCTGAATAGATGAGAGATCAGAGTCCCAAAGTATAGACGAGGAATAAAAGATCCTAATACCACCCAATGGCGACGCGGGCCCGCAAGCCACACAGCCATGTTAGTAAAAGTTTTTCAATGACTAGACTCAACTTCGGCCAAGGAGTTGGAAAGGGGGCTACCTACAGGCAGTCGGCTCTGATACCAGCTTGTAACGCCCTCGATTCAATCGTACACTAATCATACACGCAAATGTGTACGATCAAGATCAAGGACTCACGGGAAGATATCGCAATACAACTCTAGACACAAATTAAAATAATACAAGCTTTATATTACAAGCCAGGGGCCTCGAGGGCTCGAATACATGAGCTCAAAAACACAAGAGTCAGCGAAAGCAACAATATCTGAGTACAGACATGAGTTAGACAAGTTTGCCTTAAGAAGGCTAGCACAAAAGTAGCAACGATCGAAAAGGAAAGGCCTCCTGCCTGGGAGCCTCCTAACTACTCCTAGTCGTCAGCGGCCTCCACGTAGTAGTAGGCATCGGCGGTGGCATCTGGCTCCTGGGCTCCGACATCTGGTTGCATCAACCGGAAAGAAGAAGAAAGGGGGGAAAGGGGGAGCAAAGCAACCGTGAGTACTCATCCAAAGTACTCGCAAGTAAGGATCTACACTACATATGCATCGGTATCAATGAAATGGGCTGTATCTGTGGACTGGACTGCAGAATGCCAGAAGAAAAGGGGAAAGCGTAGCCTATCGAAGACTAGCATCTTCTGGAAACCACCATCTTGCAGAAACAGGAGGGAGTAGGGTAGCATAAAGTAAAGTAGTAGAAGTGTTATCAACCTCGGCCAGAGATCCTTTCTCGACTCCCTGCGAGAAAGCAATCCCAGAGCCATACTATCCATTACTCATATCCATGTCTCATCTCAAGTATCCAGTTCTAGTTGTATCGATCGGGATACAACTCCAAGTGTCCGTTACCGTAGGACAGGCTATCGATAGATGTTTTCTTCCCTGCATGGGTGCACCAACTTACCCACCATGCTTGATTAACTCCGGCCGGACACACTTTCCTGGGTCATGCCCGCCCTCGGCCAAACAATACGCCGCACCCGACCTAGGCTTAATAGAGAGGTCAGCATGCCGGACTAAACCTATGCCCCCAGGGGTCATGGGCCATCTCCCCGGAAACTCCTGCATGTTGCGACCACGGCCAGTGAGCAGACCTAGCTACCTCCTTCAAAAAGGCAGGTGCTTACGCAGTCCAACCCGGCGCGCGCCGCTCAGTCGCTGACGTCTAATAAGCTTCGGCTGATGCATACGACGCAAAACGCCCATACTATGCTCACGTGATGGTTAGTGCTATCAGGCCAGAGGCCCCTCGGATCAAATATCCAAATCGTAGTGGATTAGGAACACGCCGTAACAAGCAGAGACTCACGAAAGATGTTACCCCGTTGGCCCGTCTCGAGGACTTGCGGCAAGGGCTAGGAATGCCCAGCCACGCCTCGTAATTATCTCGTGGGCACCCTCCAAGTCAACCAGTCTCCACATCACTCACAAATATGCTCGCGCGGGTACCCCTCATGGCCGACCCGTCTTTAGTAACATGGTTCAGTGTAAAGTCATAGTATCCGTGTGTTCAAACATCAAGGGGAAAACCTGAGGAATTACCCCCGGTGAATTCCACTCGATGTAATCATCAAGGTGAACGTAAGAGGAAACCACCCTCGAGGTTCACACTTGAGGGGTTGCACGACAGAGCCGTATCGGAAGTGGTTAAGGAGGAAATCACCCTCGATGACCACGACCGAATAGCTACACTACAGGTTAACATCAGAAGTGCTGTAGAGGTCTCACCCTCGGCACTCGATAGTAACCTAGTAGTATCGAGCAACTAAGGGGGAAAGTGATGTGCGGTGTCGGGGCCTGGTCTTCGATCCCGTTGATCGGGTATTCAATAATGAAGCAGGGGAACAAGGACAAGGCGGTGTCACTGATGGATCACTAACCAACCTATACTAAGCAGTTTAGGATAAGCATGTAGGTAACAATAGCAGGTACAAAAGCAGGCTATGCATCAGAATAGCAGCAGACAATTACAGTAGCAAAATCTAATGCAAGCATGAGAGAATGGAATGGGCGATATCGGGATGATCAAATGGGGGGCTTGCCTGGTTGCTCAAACAAGGAGGGGTCGTTGGTGACGTAGTCGATCACAGCGGCATCGGCAGTCGCCACGGGGTCTACCGACGAGAAGAGGGGGGAGAAACAGTAAATACATAGCAAGCAAGTGCATAATAGGACAACATGCATAGCTAGACGTTTTCTAACGCGGTCCTAGACGTTATAGGTGAAGGGGGAATTCAACCGGGAATGTTTTCCCGGTTCCGGACCTATGTCAGACAAATGACCAGAGGGGAAAGTTCCATGTTCAGATAGTTAGAGGCATCTGACAGGTAAACGGATCACGTATCCGGATTCGTCTCGTCATTCTGAGCAACTTTCATGTAGAAAACATTTTCATCGGAGCTACGGTTTAATTTCTATGAATTATTAAAGTTTTAGCAATATTCTAGAATTTATTATTAAATCTAAAATGAGGTTATTGCATCAGCATGACATCATCATGACGTCAGCAGTCGACAGAATTGACCAAAGTCAACCCTGACATGCGGGGCCGTTCTGCCATAGACTAACAACTAATTAATAGTTTTAAATAACTAATTAAGTTAATTAGGTACTAAACAGAGTTAAATTAATTAATTAATTACCTAATTAATTAATTAATTTAATTAATTACTTATTATTAATTTTAAAATACATTTTCCCTTCTTTTTTAAGGGGCAGGGCCCCACGGTCAGTGGCCCATAGGGCCAACCGGGTGTGCGGGCGTGTGGGTATCTGGCGTGGACGCCCGACGGGCGCGCCGGTGAGGTGCGGCTGCGACCGGAGGGGAGGCGTGGCCAGGGGCGGTGCAGGGGAAGGAGTCGGCGAGCGGCACGAGGGGCGCGGCCATGAGTGGCCACGCGCAGGGTGCTGCCGCAGGGCATGACGAGCAGCAATCGAGCGTGGTGGGCGGAGCATGTAGGCGCGGCGAGCGCGGCCGGTGCAGGCTCGTGCGCCAGCGCGGTGGCGCTCGGGACGACGGAGAAAGAGGGAAGATGGAGGGGGTGGTGCGCTCACGGTCGTTGCCGAGTAGGGGGGTCAGCGAGGTTCGTAGGAGCAGGCGTGGAGGAGGACGGGGACGATCCGGCGAGGGGGGAGGTCCGGCGACGGCGTGGCGTCGGTTGGCGGCGTCTTGGTTCCTGCCAGCGGGCTCCGAGCTGCGGTGGCATCGTGGCCGAGCCCCAGTTCCAAATCAGGGGTGGAGGGGACGAGGCGGCGCGCGGACGGGCATCGGGGGCGAGATGAGGCAGCGAGGGCGACGGGCGCCCTGGGCGCTGGAGGGCGTCCAGATCCAGTGGGGTAGGGGGCCGTGCAAGAGAAGGGATCATGGGGGATGGGGGAAGTGGATCGGGGGTCAGGAGGAGTGGGGGCTTCTGCTAGATATTTCGGGCGCGTGGGGGGGGGGGGGTAAGGGAGGACGGATTGGGCCGGCCTGGTTGGTCCAGAGCCACCTGGCTGAGGCCCACGGGGGAGGGGAGGCCCTTTTTTCTTTATCCTTTGTTTTTTATACTGCTTTCTTTTAACAGCCTCCATTTGCATTTAGTTAAGCCACCAAATGACTTTACAAATATGTGGAGGTGGACAAAACAAATACTAGGAAAAATTGAGCCCTGCCACAAAAGTTTGGGAGGCTTTTGAAATAGTTTGCCACTTTTATAATTTAAAAAGGCATTTAATCTATTGTTTTAGCCACTTCTTTAATTGGTTGAGGCCATTTAAACACCTTGCAAAAATGTTGGTTCACCACCAATATTTGTTATGGATTATTTGCCACCAGATGAACATTTTAGATTTCATGACTGAGAAATATGAATTTTTGACTTTAGATTGGATTTGAATTTGAATTGTGATTTGGATCAAGTGAAGATTAGCAACAGTAACATGATGACATGGCACCATTAGCAGAAGGTTACTGTAGCTTAATTATCCGGGCGTCACATCCACGACCTGACTAACCACACAAGTCTCTAGTCCAAATTTATCGCCTATTTGAGTTCCATTTGCAAGGAACTCCTGCCGGGGTTTCCACTACAGGCCCGAACGATGTGTGCAGAGTGTGATGCCCCGACTTAATCGTGCACTAATCATACATGCAAATGTGCACGATCAAGATCAGAGGCTCACGGGAAGATATCACAACACAACTCTAAACACAAATTAAAGTCATATACAAGCTTTATATTAGAAGCCAGGGGCCTCGAGGGCTCGAATACAAATGAGTCAGCGTAAGCGACAATATATAAGTATAGACATAAGGTTAACATGCGTGCCTTAAGAAGGCTAGCAAAACAACAACATTGATCGAGAAGGCAAGGCCTCCTACCTGGGAGCCTCCTAACTACTCCTGGTTGTCCGCGATCTCCACGTACTAGTAGGCTCCGTTGGGGTAGTAGTAGTAGTCATCGATGGTGGCATCTGGCTCCTGGGATCCGTCATCTGATTGCAGCAATCAGGTATAGGGGAAAAGAAGTAGCAAAGCAACCATCAATACTCATCCAAAGTACTCGCATGACTTACATCAGAACTATGCTAAGTATGCATCAGTACCAAAGGAATGGGGCTATATCTTTGGACTGAACTGCAGAAATGCCAAAAGAGGAGGGAAGGCCTAGCCTATCAAAGACTAGCATCTTGCAGCATTAGAAGAGTGCAGATTAGCATAATATAAGTAGCAAGTAAGTTGTAGTATCGCCCAGAGATCCTTTCTCAACTCCCTACGAGAAAGCGATCACAGAGCCATCATACCCATTTATCATCTTCAGTATCTAGTTCTAGTTGTATAGATCGGGATACAACTCCGAGCGTTTGTTACCATGGATACGGTTATTCGAATAGATTAACTTCCATGCAGGGGTGCACAAACTTACCCAACACGCTTGATTAACTCCAGCCGAACACACTTTCTGGGGTCATGCCTGGCCTCGGCTGATCGACACGTCGTAGTCCTACCTAGGTTGAACGGAGAGGCTAGCACGCAGGTCTACATTCTAAGGCAGGAGTCTTCGGCCCGTCGCCCTTTACACTCCTACACATTGCGTATGCGGCCTGGAGCACACCCACCCCCTAGTACAAGCGTAGGTGGTTCCCGTCCAACCGGGTGCGCGCCGCTCAATCCTTGATGTTCGAAGAGCTTTCAGGGGATCGTATGATGCAGAGTGCCCATACTTATTCTCGCATGGTGGTCAATGCGAAAAGGCCAGTGGGCTACTCGGATCACATATCCAAATCATTGGTTTCTTGGGAGTGCGCGGAGACTATCAATGATCCACAATCAGTGGTCCCACTGCCCCATCTCATGGACTTATGGCAAGGGCTAAGAATGCCTGGCCGTGTCACGTAGTTATCTCGCGGGTATCCTCCAAGTCAACCTGACTCCACATCACTCGCGGGCACCTGATACGTCTCCAACGTATCTATAATTTTTTATTGTTCCATGCTATTATATTATCAAGCTTGGATGTTTTATAATCATTTTATAGTCATTTTATATCATTTTTTGGTACTAACCTATTGACATAGTGGCAAGTGTGAGTTGCTATTTTTTTCATGTTTTTTACATCGCAGAAAATCAATATCAGACGTAGTCCAAATGCCATGAAAATCCACGAAGAATTTTTATGGGGCAGGAGGAACACAACGGGCCCTGGCTACGCCTGGGGGTGCCTCGAGGGAGGCACAACCCACCAGGGTGTGCCAGGAGGCCCAGGCGTGCCCTGGTGGGTTGTGCCCACCTCGGGTGCCCCCCGGACCGCCTATTTGTTCTATAAATACCCTAATATTCCAGAAACCCTAGGCACGTCGATGAAATATTCATCCAGCCGCTGCAGAATCTAGAACCACTAGATCCAATCTAGACACCATCTCGGATGGGGTTCACCTCCTCCATTGGTGCCTCTCCCATGATGCGTGAGTAGTTCTTTGTTGACCTTCGGGTCCGTAGTTTGTAGGTAGATGGCTTTCTCTCCCTCGCTGAATTCTCAATACAATGGTCTCTTGGAGATCCATATGATGTAACTCTTTTGCGGTGTGTTTGTTGGGATATGATGAACTTCGAGTTTATGATCAGTTATATCTTTTTATATCCATGAAAGTACTTGAGTTTCTTTGATCTCTTTTATGCATGATTGCTTATAGCCTCGTATTTCTTCTCCGATATTTGGGTTTTGTTTGGCCAACTTGATCTATTTTTATTGCAATGGGAAGAGGTGCTTTGTAGTGGGTTCGATCTTACTTTGCTTGATCCCAGTGACAGAAAGGGAAACGACACGTATGTATCGTTGCTACTAAGGATAAATTGATGGGGTCTATCTCTACATAGATCGATCTTGTCTACATCATGTCATCGTTCTTATTGCATTACTCCGTTTTTCCATGAACTTAATACACTAGATGCATGCTGGATAGCAGTCGATGTGTGGAGTAATAGTAGTAGATGCAGGCAAGAGTCGGTCTACTAATCTTGGACGTGATGTCTATATAATGATCATTGCCTAGATATCGTCATACTTATTTGAATTTCTATCAATTGCCCAACAGTAATTTGTTTACCCACCATTTGCTATTTTTCTTGAGAGGAGCCACTAGTGAAACCTACGGCCCCCGGGTCTTCTTTCTCATATATTTGCCTTTGCGATCTACTTTTTCCTTGCATTTATTTTTAGATCTACTAAACCAAAAATACAAAAAATACTTTGCTGCACTTTATTTTATTTGCGATCTATTATTCATACTATTACAATTTATTTCCCGTCCACGCACCGTTTGACGCGCCGTACCCGAAAGGGATTGACAACCCCTTTAACACGTCGAGTTGCAAGGTGTTGTTATTTGTGTGCAGGGGCTATTTACGTTGTGTTGCTTGGTTCTCCTACTGGTTCGATAACCTTGGTTTCATATCTGAGGGAAATACCTACCGCCACTGTGCTGCATCATCCCTTCCTCTTTGGGGAAATACCGACATAGCTTCAACCGACATCAAAAGGAATTTCTGGCGCCGTTGCCGGGGAGGATCTTCAACATACACTAGGTTCCCAATCACAAATCTCATCTCCTCGCACTTTACATTATTTTCCATTTGCCTCTCATTTTCCTCTCCCCCACTTCACAAAAATTTGCCATTTTGTTCGCCTCTTTTTTTCCCGTTCGCCGTTTTCTTGTCAGATCTATCCTTTGCTTGCAATCATGAGTGATTTCGGTATGGCACCTACAGATGATGGCCTAACTCCTAAAATTGGACGTAAGGGCAATCTGGATGCTAAAAATTTTATCTTGGGGCAAGGGAACGTTATAGGAAAAGAACGTATCTAAGAATTTATTAACTGTGTTGGAAATTTTAGTCTTGATGATGCTCCTATACTTAAAATTACTAGATCTTATGCGGATTTTATTTCAGCACTAGTTCTGAAGCTCGAAAGTAAATTTATTCATACTCATCCTACTTTGCAAAGATTGTTTTTTGAGCTTCCTGAAATAAAGAATCCTGGAGCCAAAAAGTCGGCCACTCTCGTTCTTATGAATGGGTTTGACTACATAATTCGGGAAGCTAGGGAAATCTTTGATTTTTATGGTGTGAATCGTGAAAAACCCGTGATAGATGAAATTATTTATAATAGTGACTATGCACTAAGGAATTTTCTTGGGGATAATAAGATCTTTGATGAGAATCTTAAAAAGGAGGTCCCAGTTCTAGATATAATCCAACAAGTTTTTAATAATGTCAATCAACACTACTCTTGGATTGTTGCGGGAAATCAAAGGGGTTATGATGAAACCAACTAAGGAATGCTAAAGTTTCCATGGATAATATGTTTTATGTTGTGTTTAAAAAACCCCATGATGAAAACTTCTCTAAGAAAATTAAGAAGAAGAAGGATGACAAACCTTAGATCCTTGCTTTATGCCTAGCTAAGGGCGAAAAACTATAGCGCTTGTTGGGAGGCAACCCAATGAATAAATTTTATTTTTGCTTTTTGCTTTCTGTTCTTGAGTGTTAACACAATTATGGTACTGTTATGATTGTGTTTTTTTTGTGTTTTAATTAGTGTTTGTGCCAAGTAAAGCCTTTAGGATCTTCTTGGGTGATAGTTGTTTGATCTTGCTGAAAAAGACAAAAACTATGCGCTCACGAAAATAATTTTCATAAATCACAAAAAAGTGCTTTTGCCCTGATTAGTTTTGTAGAAGATTAATATACAAATTACCCTGGTTGTCCTAATTTTGTAGAATTTATGGACTTCCATAAGTATTCGAAAAAATGAGATTGCTACAGACTGTTCTGTTTTGACAGATTCTGTTTTCTTTGTGTTGTGTGCTTATTTTGATGGCTCTATGGTTTTCTTTGATGAGTTTTTGCCATAGAATTGGAATACAGTAGATATAATACAAAAAAATAAGAATTTGTTTGATACAGCACTTATAGTAGTGATTTATTTTTCTTACACTAACGGATCTCACGAAGGTTTTGTTGAGTTATGTGTGATTGAAGTTTTCAAGTTTTTGGTTATCTTACGATGGATGAAGGAAGGATAGAAGAGCCTAAGCTTGGGGATGCCCCGACATCCCAAGCTATTATCCAAAAATGAGCAACCAACTAAGCTTGGGTATGCCCCCGAGTGGCATCCCCGCTTTCTTCCAACAACTATTAGTATTTTACTCAAAGCTATATTTTTATTCATCACATGATATGTGTTTTGCGTGGAGCGTCTTGTATGATATGAGTCTTTGCTTGTTTTATTTTGTGTTTTAAGTCATCAATCCTAGCTGGACACACTTATTTGAGAGACCCAAAATTATGTCATGACTTTTTAGAATTGCTCTCTATGCTTCACTTAAATTTTTTATGAGCTATGGACTTGCTCTAGTCCTTCACTTATATCTTTTTTTAGCACGGTGTGCTTAGTATTTTTGAATAAATGCTCTCTTGCTTCACTTAGATTTATTTTATATTTAGTAAAAATTTAAAGAAATTCTCTCTTGCTTCACTTAAAATTATTTTGAGAGAAAGAAAAAGAATTATGCTCATTATCTTCACTTATATTTGTTTGAGCTTATGAAAAGCAACACATGAAAATTAGTCCCAAAGTGATAGATATCCAAGAAGGATATAATGAAAACTTTCATGAACATCATTGGACAAAATAAACTTGATTCTTAGTAATAGTTTTGAGATATGATGATGTGATATGTGAGTTATGTTGATGATTAATTATGCTTTAGTAAAAATATTGGTGTTAAGGTTTGTGATTCCCTATGCAAGTCCGAAAGTCAATAGTCATGCAATGAAATTATATCCTACTTGTGGTGCATTATTCGGTGTTATTTATGCGTAATGCTTTCTTATGAGATTATCTGTTTCTTGGTTGGTGGCTTCTCAATCTTTTGCTAGCCTTCATTTTGCACCAAGTATGATCTCTACTTGTCCATCCAAAATCCTTTAAACTAGTTTTGCCATATGAGTCCACTCTACTTGTGGTGCATTATTCGGTGTTATTTATGCTTAATGCTTGCTTATGAGATTATCTGTTTCTTGGTTGGTCGCTTCTCAATCTTTTGCTAGCCTTCATTTTGCACCAAGTATGATATCTACTTGTGCATCCAAAATCCTTTAAACCAGTTTTGCCATATGAGTCCACTATATCTACCTATATGCGGTATTCTTTTGCCGTTCTAAGCAAATTTGCATGTGCCATCTCTAATTTTCAAAATAAACTTCTCTTTTGTGTGTTCGTTTCGCTCGCGGAGCGGTGAGGGGTGGCTAATATTTTCCATGCTGGATGTGTTATTCTCACGATGAGTGTTTATTCACTTGTCATTGCACGAGAGTAAGGCAAAGGTCTTAGGGATGCCCAGTCCCGAAATGCAAAAATGAATTTACTTTATGTTGTCAAATAATAAATTCCTTGGAAAGTGTTGGTATGGAGGGCACCCGTGGATACAGTTAGCCATGGAAAGTGAAAGTATGGTGGAAAAAGGAATAAACTTTATTTTCTGTTTGGGAACCGCCTATGGCATATCTAGCATGGAAAGTGTTGGGAACTCTAAGTCATTTTCATTGGTGGGATGGATACACATCCCAAAATGTTTTTATCTCTAAGTTTTTCGCTTTGAGCTCTGGCACCTCTACAAATCCCTACTTCCCTCTGCGAAGGGCCTTTGTTTTACTTTATGCAATTTTTATTTTGAATTTGAGTCTCCATCTTCTCTTACAAAAGCACCAACTAGGAGGAAATATGATCGTACTTAAGTATTCAGTGTAGCTAATATGCGAGTGTGTTTCATGAATGGATCAATGGTGGAGCATCATGGGCTAGGGATAACATATCTTCGCATTGATATTTTGAAAGACATGATTGCATGTTGATATGCTTGAGTATTTAAATTATCATGTCAAAACTAGACTATTGCTTTAAAGAAAAGAATATGATATGACATGATAGGCAACATTCCACACCAAAAATTATATTTTTATCACTTAACTACTCGAGGACGAGTAGGAGTTAAGCTTGGGGATGTTGATACGTCTCCAACGTATCTATAATTTTTTATTGTTCCATGTTGTTATATTATCAATCTTGGATGTTTTATAATCATTTTATATCATTTTTTGGTACTAATCTATTGACATAGTGCCAAGTGCCAGTTGCTGTTTTTTTCCATGTTTTTTACATCGCAGAAAATCAATATCAGACGGAGTCCAAATGCCACGAAACTCCACGGAGAATTTTTATGGGCCAGATGGAACACAACGGGCCCTGGATGCGCCTGGGGGTGCCTCGAGGGAGGCACAACCCACCTGGGCGCGCTAGGAGGCCCAGGCACGCCCTGGTGGGTTGTGCCCACCTCGGGTGCCCCCGACCGCCTCTTTGCTCTATAAATACCCCAATATTCCAGAAACCCTAGGCACATCGATGAAATATTCATCCAGCCATCACAGAGTCCAGAACCACCAGATCCAATCTAGACACCATCTCGGATGGGGTTCACCACCTCCATTGGTGCCTCTCTGATGATGCGTGAGTAGTTCTTTGTAGACCTTCGGGTCCGTAATTAGTAGCTAGATGGCTTTCTCTCTCTCTCTCTCTCTCTCTCTCTCGCTGAATTCTTAATACAACGGTCTCTTGGAGATCTATATGATGTAACTCTTTTCCGGCGTGTTTGTTGGGATCTGATGAACTTCGATTTTATGATCAGTTATATCTTTTTATATCCATGAAAGTATTTGAGTTTCTTTGATCTCTTTATGCATTATTGTTTATAGCCTCGTATTTCTTCTCCGATATTTGCCTTTATTTGGCCAACTTGATCTATTTATCTTGCAATGGGAAGGGGTGCTTTGTAGTGGGTTCGATCTTACGGTGGTGGATCCCAGTGACAGAAAGGGAAACGACACGTATGTATCGTTGCAAATAAGGATAAAACGATGGGTTCTATCTCTACATAGATAGATCTTGTCTACATCATGTCATCGTTCTTATTGCATTACTCCGTTTTTCCATGAACTTAATACATTAGATGCATGCTGGATAGCGGTCGATGTGTGGAGTAATAGTAGTATATGCAGGCAGGAGTCGGTCTACTAATCTTGGACGTGATGCCTATATAATGATCATTGCCTGGATATCAACATAATTATTTGAAGTTCTATCAATTGCCCAACAGTAATTTGTTTACCCGCCGTTTGCTATTTTTCTCGAGAGAAGCCACTAGTGAAACCTACGGCCCCCGGGTCTTCTTTCTCATATATTTGCCTTTGCGATCTACTTTTTCCTTGCATTTATTTTCAGATCTACTAAACAAAAAATTCAAAAATACTTTGCTGCACTTTATTTTATTTGCGATCTATTATTCAATCTATTACAATTCATTTCCCGTCCACGCACCGTTTGAGGCGTTGTACCCGAAAGGGATTGACAACCCCTTTAACACGTCGGGTTGCGAGGTGTTGTTATTTGTGTGCAGGGGTTGTTTACATTGTGTTGCTTGGTTATCCTACTGGTTCGATAACCTTGGTTCCATATCTGAGGGAAATACCTACCGCCGCTGTGCTGCATGATGTCTACTACGCAACTTTATTCTTGTAGACTCGTGTTGGGCCTCCAAGCGCAGAGTTTTGTAGGATAGTAGCAATTTTCCCTCAAGTGGATGACCTAAGGTTTATCAATCTGTGGGAGGCGTAGGATGAAGATAGTCTCTCTCAAGAAACCCTGCAATCAAATACAAGAAATCTCTTGTTTCCCCAACACACCCAATACAATGGCAAATTGTATAGGTGCACTAGTTCGGCGAAGAGATGGTGATAAAAGTGTAGTAATGATAGTAGATATTGATTTTTGTGATACAAACAATAAAAAACAGCAAGGTAGCAAGTAACAAAAGTGAGCACAAATAGTATTGCAATGCTTGAAAACAAGGCCTAGGGTCCGTACTAGTTCGGCGAAGAGATGGTGATAAAAGTGTAGTAATGATAGTAGATATTGATTTTTGTGATATGAACAATAAAAAACAGCAAGGTAGCAAGTAACAAAAGTGAGCACAAATAGTATTGCAATGCTTGAAAACAAGGCCTAGGGTCCGTACTTTCGCTAGTGCAATCTCTCAACAATGCTAATATAATTGGATCACATAACCATCCCTCAACGTGCGATGAAGAATCACTCCAAAGTTCCTATCTAGCGGAGAACATAAGAATAAATTGTTTGTAGGGTACGAAACCACCTCAAAGCTATTATTTCCATTCGATCTATTCAAGAGTTCGTACTAAAATAACACAAAGATATTCTTTCTGTTTGATCTATCCTAGAGTTCGTACTAAAATAACACGAAAGCAACAAATTCATAATACTCAATCCAACACAAATAACTTCAAAGAGTGCCCCAAGATTTCTACCGGAGAAACAAAGACAAGAACGTGCATCAACCCCCCTGCATAGATTACCCCAATGTCACCTCGGGAATCCGCGAGGTGAGTGCCAAAACATATATCAAGTGTTCTCAAATCCATAAAAGTATTCAATCCGATAACAATGAAATCTCAAAGGAAAAACTCAATTCATCACAACAAGATAGAGAGGGGAAAACACCATATGATCCGACTATATTAACAAACCCGCAATACATCAAGATCGTGACATCTCAAGAACACGAGAGAGAGAGAGAGATTAAACACATAGCTACTGGTACAAACCCTCAGCCCCGAGGGTGGACTACTCCGTCCTCATCGTGGTGGCCGTCGGGATGATGAAGATGGCCACCGGAGATGGTCCCCCTCCGGCACGGTGCCGGAATGGGGTCTATATTGGTTTTCGTGGATATAGAGACCTTGCGGCGGCAGAACTTCTGATCTAGGTTAACCCCGAAGGTTTTCAGAATATTTGGGAATTTATAGTGCAAAGAATGGGTACGGGAGGCCACCGAGGTGGGCACAACCCACCTGGGCGCGCGAGGGGGGCCTGGCGTGCCCTAGTGGTTTCTGCCCCCCTTGGGGCACCCCCAGGTGCTTATTTGTCCCATCGGGAGTCTTCTGGCCCATGAAAAATCTCCGTGGAGTTTCGGGGTGTTTGGACTCCATTAGATATTGATTTCCTACGATGTAAAAAACAAGCAAAAAACAGCAACTAGCACTGGGCACTGGGTCAATAGGTTAGTCCCGAAAAATGATATAAAGTTGCTATAAAATTATTGTAAAACATCCAAGAATGATAAAATTACAGCATGAATACTTCATAAATTATAGACACGTTGGAGACGTATCAACATCCCCAAGCTTAATTCCTACTCGTCCTTGAGTAGGTAAATGATAAAAGAAATAATTTATGAAGTGTGAATGCTAGCAAAGTGCATAAGTTATGACAGTTTCAATCACTTTTCCTAGCATCATAACAACAATTCTTTCTCATAAAATTGCTCATGTTGTAGTGGCAACCAATTCACATGTTAAGGTTTAAACAATGAACTCTCTTGAAGCCCAACAACCTATGTTCCTAGTCACCTAGCAATTGCAATTCAACTTATTCAACGGAGTCTAAATAAGAGCTCCACATACTCAACCATCATATAGTCTTCTATGATTGCTAACACTCACCGCGTACACATGAGCAAAGCGTTTCAACCGGACACATAGAAAGATAGGGGCTTATTGTTTTGCCTCCCAACATATTCACCTCAAGGGTCATGTCAACAATAATAACTCATGCTGCCCATATTCAACTGGACATATGTGCCTAGATCTTTCCTCACCACATGATGCTTGCCAAAGGAGAAAAATAAAAAGGAATAGAGAGAAAAACTTTGACTCTTTGCAGAAAAGTAAATACTGAAAAGTAAAAGATAGGCCCTTCACAGAGGGAAGTAGAGGTTGCCATGCGCTTATTTGTCTGTATGCTCAATCCCTTAGTGCAAAAGAACGTCACATTATATTGCCCCTTATGATAGCAACCTTTATTATGCAGTCCGTCGCTTTTATTGCTTTGCCATCATAAGTTCGTATAATGCTCAATTTTCTCTTACACTAAATGATCTAACACTTTTAGAAGCAATTTTTATTGCCTTATTGCACCGATGACAACTTACTTGAAGGATCTTGCTCAATCCTTAGGTAGGTATGGTGGACTCTTGAAAATAAGATTTGGGTTTAAGGGTTTTTCGATGCATAAGTAGTATCTCTACTTAGTGCGGAACTTTTGGCTAGCAAAGATAGGGGGCAAGCGCCACATGTTGAAGGATCTATGACAATATGACTTCTATGTGAATATGAACAAACATAAACCATTACGTTGTCTTCCTTGTCCAACGTCAACAATTTTGGCATATAATATTTTGATGGGGGCTCACAATCACAAAAGATTTCCATGATAGTGCATTTGTATGTGAAAGTTCTCTTCCGCATACTAATTATTTGTGAATTGCTTGTATGACAAATATTGTGATTGTCAAGCCTCAAAAGATTTCACTTTCTAAACCCGATGTGAAGCTACCACTAGGCATGATATGATTCAACTTCATGACATTCAATTTATTCAACAATTTACTCATAGGATAAAAGTGAAGCACAAGAGTAAATGACCAACTACTCCAAAAAGATATAAGTGAAGATCAAACGAGTAGTTAAGTAAATTGGTGGCTATTTGTGGAGACTCTCTTTTTATTTAAAAACTTTCAGATCTAAGCAATTTATTAAAATAGCAAGCAAAACAAAATAAAATGACACGCCAAGGATAGCATACATCATGTGAAGAAGCAAAAACTTAGGCTCAACCGATACTAACCGATAATTGTTGAAGAGGAAATGTGGGATGCCTACCGGGGCATCTCCAAGCTTAGATGCTTGAGACTTCTTGAAATATTATCTTGGGGTGCCTTGGGCATCCCCAAGCTTGAGATTTTATATCTCCTTAATTCCTCTTATATCACGTTTTCCCTAAATCTTAAAAACTTTGTCCACAAAAAACTCAACAAGAACTCGTGAGATAAGTTAGTATAAACCAATGCAAAAACCTTATCGTTCTCTACTGTAGCAAATCACTAAAATTATTATTCAACATTGCATACTAAATGCCTCTGATATTTAATACTCCTATCCTCAAATAGAACCATTAAACAAGCAAACATATGCAAACAATGCAAACATAACAGCAATCTGCCAAAACAGTACAATCTGTAAAGAATGCAAGAGTATCAATACATATTCAACTCCAAACATTATGAAATTTTACCACACTGTAGAAAATTTATCATAGATTACTGTGCAAAAAGTTTCAACATTTTGTCATATTCTGACTTTTCTAGGGAATTTTTGCAACAGCGATAAACTTTCTGTTTTCAAACATCAACATGTATACTTGCAAAATAAGCATGGTAAAGGCTATCCTTGACATTTTTTTTGAAAATAAAGATGCAAAACATTATTATAAATAAAGAAAGCAAATCCTAGCAAAATAAAATGATGCTCCAAGTAAAACTCATATCATGTGATGAATAAAAATATAGCTTTAAGTAAGATTAGCGATATTGTTGGAGACGAAAGAGGGGATGCCTTCCGGGGCATCCCCAAGCTTAGTTGCTTGGATATTCCTTGAATATTACCTTGGGGTGCCTTGGGAATCCCAAAGATTAGGGTCTTTTCACTCCTTGTTCTCCTCATATCGATATCCCACCCAAAACTTGAAAACTTCAATCACACAAAACTTAACGGAACTTCGTGAGATAGGTTAGTATGATAAAGAGCAAACTGTTTCACTTTGGTACTGTCAAAGACAAGATTCATAATTGTTTCCACACAATGCATACTGTAGCATATCATTTCCACAATTTATATTGAGCAATATAAGCCATAGAAACTATAAAACAAGCAAACTATGCATTGAAAACAAAATCTGTCAAAAAGAGAATAGTCCGTAGTAATCTGTACTCCAACCATACTTCCGCTACTTCAAAACTTGTGAAAAATTAGGACAACGTAGAGAATTTTTATTTCCATCACCTGTAAAAATTTCAGATCAAAAGCACGTTCCAGTGAATTTTCAAATTTCCTGGACTGAGCGCAAAAGTTTCTGTTTTTGCACAGATTCAAGTCAACTATCATCCACACTATCCCAAAGGCTTTACTTGGCACGTTATTGAAACAAAAGCAATAAAACATGATCAATATAGTAGCATAATCATGTGAACACATAAAAATAGGATGTAAAAGTGTTGGGTTGTCTCCCAACAAGTGCTTTTCTTTAATGCCTTTTAAGCCAGGCATGATGATTTCAATGATGCTCACATAAAAGATAAGAATTGAAACACAAAGAGAGCAACATGAAGCATATGAATAGCACATTTAAGCCTAACCCACTTAATATGCATAGGTATTTTGTGAGCAAACAACTTATGGGAACAAGAATCAACTAGCATAGGAAGGCAAAATAAGCATAACTTCAAAATTTTCAACACATAGAGAGGAAACTTGATATTATTGCAATTCCTACGAGCATAAGTTCCTCCCTCATAATAATTTTCAGTAGAATCATGAATGAATTCAACAATATAACTATCACATAAAGCATTCTTTTCATGATGCATAGGCATAGAAATTTTATTACTCTCCACATAAGCAAAATTATTCTCATGAATAGTAGTGGGAGCAAACTCAACAAAATAACTATCATATGATTGAAAATTAAAATCGTGATGACAAGTTTTATGGTTATTATTATTCAATATAGCATACATGTCATCACCATAATCATCATAAATAGCAACTTTGTTCTCATAATCAATTGTAACCTCTTCCAAAATAGTGGAATCATCACTAAATAAAGTCATGACCTCTCCAAATCCAGTTTCATCATTGTGATAAGATTCAACACCCTGCAAAATAGTGGGATCATTACATTGAGTTGACACTCTTCCAAACCCACATTCATCATTGTAATCATCATAAATAGGAGGCATGCTACCATTATAAGAAATTTTCACATCAAATCTTGGGGGACTAAAAATATCATCTTCATCAAACATAGCATCCCTAAGCTTATGGCTTTGCATATCATTAGCATCATGGATATTCATAGAATTCACACTAACAACATTGCAGTCATGCATCATTCAAATATTTTTTGTCAAACATTTTATAGAATTCTTCTTCTATCAATTGAGCACAATTTTTCTTTCCATCGTTTTCACGAAAGACATTATAAAGATGATCAATAATATGATGCAACCTCAATTCCATTTTTTATGTAGTTTGCTTTTTATAAACCGAACTAGTGATAAAACAAGAAACTAAAAGATTCGATTGCAAGATCTAAAGATATACCTTCAAGCACTCACCTCCACGGCAACGGCGCCAGAAAAGAGCTTGATGTCTACTACGCAACTTTATTCTTGTAGACTCGTGTTGGGCCTCCAAGCGCAGAGCTTTGTAGGACAGTAGCAATTTTCCCTCAAGTGGATGACCTAAGGTTTATCAATCCATGGGAGGCGTAGGATGAAGATAGTCTCTCTCAAGCAACGCAGCAATCAAATACAAGAAATCTCTTGTGTCCCCAACACACCCAATACAATGGAAAATTGTATAGGTGCATTAGTTCGGCGAAGAGATGGTGATAAAAGTGTAGTAATGATAGTAGATATTGATTTTTCTGATACGAACAATAAAAAACAGCAAGGTAGCAAGTAACAAAATTGAGCACAAACAGTATTGCAATGCTTGAAAACAAGGCCTAGGGTCTGTACTTTCGCTAGTGCAATCTCTCAACAACGATAATATAATTGGATCACATAACCATCCCTCAACGTGCGATGAAGAATCACTCCAAAGTTCCTATCTAGCAGAGAACATAAGAATAAATTGTTTGTAGGGTACGAAACCACCTCAAAGCTATTATTTCCATTCGATCTATTCAAGAGTTCATACTAAATTAACACAAAGCTATTCTTTCTGTTCGATCTATCCTAGAGTTCGTACTAAAATAACACCAAAGCAACAAATTCATAATATTCAATCCAACACACAGAACTCAAAGAGTGCCCCAAGATTTCTACTGGAGAAACAAAGAAAAGAACGTGCATCAACCCCTATGCATAGATTAACCCAATGTCACCTCGGGAATCCGCGAGCTGAGTGCCAAAACATATATCAAGTGTTCTCAAATCCATAAAAGTATTCAATCCGATAACAACGAAATCTGAAAGGGAAAACTCAATTCATTAGAACAAGATAGATAGGGAAAACACCATATGATCCGACTATATTAACAAAGCCTGCGATACATCAAGATTGTGACATCTCAAGAACACGAGAGAGAGATTAAACACAGAGCTATTGGTACAAACCCTCAGCCCCGAGGGTGGACTACTCCCTCCTCGTCGTGGTGGCCGCCGGGATGATGAAGATGGCCACCAGAGATGATTCCCCTCCGGCAGGGTGCTGGAACGGGGTCTAGATTGGTTTTCGTGGATACAGAGACCTTGCAGCGCCGGAACTTCTAATCTAGGTTAACCCCGAAGGGTTTCGGAATATTTGGGAATTTAGAGTGCAAAGAAGGGGTACGGGAGGCCACCGAGGTGGGCACAACCCACCTGGGCATGCCAGGGGGCCTGGCGCGCCCTGGTGGGTTGTGCCCCCCTTGGGGCACCCCCAGGTGCTTATTTGGCCCATCAGGAGTCTTCTGGGCCATAAAAAATCTCCGTGGAGTTTCGCGGTGTTTGGACTTCGTTTGATATTGATTTCCTGCGATGTAAAAAACAAGCAAAAAACAGCAACTGGCACTCGGCACTGGGTCAATAGGTTAGTCACAAGAAATGATATAAATTTGCTATATGATTGTAAAACATCCAATAATGATAAAATAACAGCATGAGTACTTCATAAATTATAGATACGTTGGAGACGGATCACTGCATTATCCCTTCCTCTTTGGGGAAATACCGACGTAGCTTCAAGCGACATCAGCACCCTCACGGTCAATCCGACTCACAAGAGACTGTTGAGAACACAGGTCCACCTCTACTGGGGTGGTACCGCCTGTCTCTCCAGTCCCGCAAAAATAGTAACTCTCGCGGGGACCCCTCAGGGCCGACCCATCTTTAAACATGGTTCTGGGGGTAAAGTCAAAGTAATTGTGTGTCCATAACACCAGGGGGGTCCGAGGAATCACCCTTGATGGATTCCACTTGATGTAGCCATCAAGGTGAACTCAGGGGAATCATCCTCCAGGGTTCACACTTGGGGTGTTGCACGACAGAGTCGTTATCGGGAGTGGTGAAGGAGGAATCACCCTCCGTAGACCACAACTGATTAACTACACTACAGAGATCTCATCAGAAGTGATATATGAGGTATCATCCTCGGGACTCGATAGTAGCTCTGTAGAGTCGTTCAACTAGCAGGGTGTGAGGTGATGTGTTGGGCTCTGGACGTCGATCACGCTGATCGATTCATCGATCATAAAGCGGGGGTAACAGGGACAAGGTGAGGGGTCACTGGTGGATCACTAACCCACGTATACTAAGCATATAGGATAAGCAGGCAGGTAACAATAGCAGGTTACAAAATCGGGCTATGCATCAGAATGGGATCGATCAAATATAGTAGCAAAATCTAATGCAAGCATGAGAGAGAAGGAAATGGGCGATATAGGAATGATCAAGGGGGTTTTGCTTGCCTGGTTGCTCTGCCGAGGAGGGGTCGTCGTCCCTGTAGTCGATCACAGGGGTATCGGCAGTGGTATCTGGGTCTACCGGAGAAAAAGAAGGGGGAAGAAACAATAAATAAGAGGCATACAAATGCAACAGAAAGCATGGCATGACAGTATGCTATGCTAGGGGTGACCTAACGCAGTGCTACGAGTTATAGACGAAGCAGGAAAACATCTGGTAATGTTTTCACGGCGTTTGGCATTATTCGGGCAGATGAATCGGAGGGTGCAAGTGCAACTAATCCCTGGGTGATTTTGGTAATTCTTAACAACATATAGCTCATTGAACTAATACTCTTTCAAGATGATCATTTCAGAAAGTTCAATGATTAGCATGGCATGGACTAAAGATGTGGACCCATCAAAATGCTAAGGACACATATTGGCTCAATCTCAAGACTCTACATTTTCATTTTAGTGATCCAAGATCACATTGAGTCCATAGGAAAGCCAATACTATTAAAAGGGGATGAGGTGTTGCTTAATGGCTTGCTTGCTCAAAATGCTTAGTGATATGCTCCAAAAGCCCTCAATCACTTTCTCATATCCACATATGTCCCAAACCAAAAGTCAAACTCGGCCCCACCGATTTGATCTATTCGGCGCCACCGAGTTCATTTGACATAGCCATAACCAGAAACCCTAATAAGTTCGGTCTCACCGATAGGGATCTCGGTCTCACCGAGATGGGATTGCAAACTCTCTGTTTCCCTTCGTAACGTTTCGGTCTAACTGAGATGAGCGATCGGTCCCACCGAGTTCGCAATGCAAACTCTCTGTTTCCTTTTCGTAACGTTTTGGTCTCACCGAAATGAGCGATTGGTCCCACCGAGTTTGCCTGACCAACTCCCTATTTGCCTATTACAGAAATCAGTCTCACCGTGCTGCGAGCCACCGCACACGCGTTGGCGAGGGAGAAGGCGTAGTAAGCAAGCTTCTCGTCGTTCTGCGAGTTGACGGGACACATCAAAGTTATTTAGTAGTATGTACTCTCTCCAAAAAAGGGCTAACCATGTCATGGCTACCATCCCGTGCTCCCTCGTTGAGTAGGTGCCATCGAAGTGCACGACTCACTTACGCACTGCATATCTGATTATCTCCATTTTCTTGCATGACACGTGCACCTTGATGCTAGATGTCTCGCGTGTTGGCAAAAGGATGAACAAAGCTCACGTAAAAAAAGAGTGGTAGAGCATAGATTCCCGACGACCGAGAAGGAGCAAGGAACCTCGCGGTGGAGCGTCTGCAAGGAACCTTGCGTGTTTTCCCCTATTTTTTGTTGCCCGCCCACCTATAAACATATAAAAGAACATGAACTCTTCGCTAACCACTAGAGACGATATATTAGGATGCTAAGTTGAAGATATTTTATTAGTTTATATTGATAACCACGCAAGAAGCCATGCATGTACAGGACGCATGCAGCCATGCATGTACACACGCCAACACACTAACTCATGCCGATCCAACTCATGCACAAACGCGCACAGCATGGAGCACACAATGCACGTACACAACAGATGCATGCACACACACACTCGGCCGCCTAATGCACGTGAATAACACATGCATGCGCACACACTCGGCTGCATGGAGGCGTGCGCCATCTGCGGTGACGTCCGGTTCATCGTGCTACGGCGAAGCTCGCACACAACGGTGCCTGCGCATCTCTTGCAGCACCTCTTTGCCGTCGTTGCTCAATGACTAGCCGGAGTCAAAGACGACTGTAGCCTCGGCCTTAGAGCTAGCACCGATGGAAAAGCACGCCCGCTGCACGCACACGAGCACGTACGGAGTGCCCACAACGTGGTGCGTCCCCGGTCGCCTCTACTCCTTCTGTGCATGTTGTCTATGAAGGCGGCTGCATGCCTAATGATGATGTGGGTGAGATCTTCTAGGACTCATATGATGACAAGGAAGGTGTCTCCAACAGCGTTCCTCGGCTCGCACCTCTTGCATCATGGTGGTCGAGCTTGGAGTCATTCATCTGGTACACGTGGCATCTCAGATCTGGACACAAGGTGACGTGCACCTTCAAGGGGGTCAGGGCGGACGCGACCTCTCACTGCATCTGCCATTTGAAGCGGCGCGCTAGCCCAGGGCGCCGCCCGCTGCACTCCCAGCTGTACCCGCCTCCTCGCCCCATTCAAAAACCTACATTTACTAGTATGTATACACGTGCAAGGCACGTCTTAATATAATAGAGTGATTTTGGTAAAAGGGAAAAGAAGTAATATATGTGCTAATAGATTCAAAGAAAAAGAAATTATAGTGATGTATAAATGCCGATATTAGTTCAATATTGTAAAAGCGGGAAGTAGTATTCATGCCATAAAACTATATGTTCCTTTAAAAAGAACTGCACGTTGCTTCACTTTTTCCACGTGTTCTTTTTTTGGGAGAAATATCCACATAATCCTACGTAACCATCTCGACTGGGCTCAATCAAATCATCTGGTGGTCATGTGGCAACACAGCCCATTGGAGCTAGTTATGAGCTAGTTATGCGGGTTTAACAGAGGGGTTTGATGGAGGCGAGGAGGCGTGTTCAGTCGGGCGTGCAGCGGACGGCGCAGTACTATTCGATTTGACAGCTACTACTAGTATATTATAAAAAACAAAGAAGAGTAGTAGAGATAGAGGTAAGAGTAGATACTAGGGAGGAGCACCATTTACAGCTTCGTGGGCTACTCCTGTGCTCCATTCGGCGGCCGCAACGTCCCCTACAGCCACTCCCTCCCGCGCTCCATTCGGCGGGCGCTGTTGAAATTTGGGGAGCACACTCTCACGACTGCTGGCAGCGACGACTTCTTCCCCGACCTCGGCAACCTCTTCCTCAACGACATAGGCGACAACCTCAACGCCAACGGTGCTACTCCCGTTGCACCGTATGTGTTTCTGTCCTTCCTGTTTGAAATCGTGGTAGAATTCATGTTTCTAGTCTGTGTCCTAGATTCGATCTGTTCATCTACTATGCTAGTCCACATGATTAGTTTAATCTTTGTTATAGCCGTCATGATTTATTTTATGCTTATTCAGACTTAATCTCATAGTAACTTGCTCCTATACTCAACTGGCACAACGTCCCCTACAGCCACTCCCGTTTCATGGACAGCCTGGTCGATGCCTCCAAAGAGCCCTTCATCTACTACTATGAGTGCCCGATGCCGTTTTGGGGCTCGCCGGCGGACATCGTGCATCACCTCACGCCGGCGTGCGGCGATCACTACTAGCCCTTGGCGAAGAACATTAAGTACGAGACGTGCTACTCGTTCACCGTGCCTGAGTCGCTGGAGGATAACCGCCGCCTGCTAGTCTCAGAGGAGGACGATAGCGTCTTCCTCTTGATCGTGGGCACCAGCGAGGCCCGCGCAGGCCGCCGCCCCGTCTCTATAGTGTGCGTCAGGGGCGACGCCGCTGACGCTGACACTGACACGAGGCCGATGTACGGGTGCGTGCTCACTGTTACTACCCCTCAGGTACATGGGCGGCGACACTGGCTGGGCTGGCTACATCAAGCTGACTAGGACTGTGCAGAGCTGGGACCTTCCCGCCGATGTGGACATGGAAGACGCATGGTATGATTTGGCCCCCAACGAGGTGCACAGGGACTCCAAGGAGGTTCACCTGGACATATGCATTACGAAGTTAAATGTTGATCATTAGTCTTCGCTCAATGTAACCCCCTGTCTAAGCATGTGGAGACTTCCATGCATGATCTTGCTCTATTGGAGTATCGCGCATGAATAAAAGTGTATCCATTTATGGTTTAGTCTAGAATCTTCCATGTATGAAATTTTTACTACAGTACTGGTGAAAGACTTTGATGATGAACCATTTCTTACATCTCCTCTGCCCCCTTCCAAGTCATCCTTACTTAATCCCTCCATCTAGGTGTATAAGGGCATGGTTAATACTTAATAGTATAGCCAACTGTTGACTATAAGAAAGTGCCATGTCATCTGTATCCAACATGTATAATAATCGATACTCAAAAACTAATTCTTAAAGATCATTTCTTGCAAAGCACAATAAGTGTTATTTCTTCACAAGTTTTGGATGCAGGTTGAACAGTTGAACGCTTTTGTTTGCAAAAGATACTTTTTTATCTATTTCACCTGGATGTTTGTGAGCTCTAGAGATGAAATAATATTCGAAGAACAATTTTGCTATGTCTCATCGACTAAGACTTCTTATGTCTCAGTCGATGATATAGTCCTTTGATTTTGCATGGAGATTAGTACCAAAAATTTATTTTTTATTTTTTTATTTTTCTTCTTATACTATATCATTTGACTGAGACTTGGACTGAGACCTAGCCACACCCTTCGAAGAAACATATCGATACCCGTTACACATGAGATGACCCCCACATCCTTTGTCAAAATAAACAACTCCCCGATCAATGCATTTCACTGTTCGGTGCAACGCACGGGCACCTTACTATAAATTAGTACAACCAAAAATTGAACTAACATTATATATAGTACGATAAATGCTGATGCATGTCACCTAAAATTATATCATTGAAACTATGTTCAAATACTAATCCATTGATATAGTTTTTGTTGACATGCACTAACATTTTGTCAGTTAAACCTTCAGTCAAATTCAATGGGGGACTAATAAACCACGAACGATGTAGTACTAGTGTAGAAGGTGGCGCTGCACGCGAGGCTCGCGGTAGTAAAGCCGTCATATCACAAAACCCAACCACTAATAAGTGGCCTGGTAAAATAAACGGACAAGCAACCATCACATCCCTCCGTCTTGATTGCTCTAGAACACAGGTGAGGTAGCAGCAGTGTACTGTTCATGCGAATCCTACTGATATTGGCCGTTGGATTTAGAAGATCAATGGTTATGATTGATGTTCTTAGTCCTACTTAAAATTGGTACACTATATAGTAATATATATAGTAGTATAGATATAGATATAGAAACCCGCGTGGAATGCGAAAAACCAACTCCGGCCACACACGTCCGTTCAGGAGCAGGACGCCGGCCAAGCTCCTCCTTCCACCATTTTGTCCACTCTTTCGGCGGCATCCGACGAGCAGGAAGAGCAGTTCTCTGGCATAAAAGCCGTCTGGTGGCCCGCCGAGCCCAGCAGCTCGCTTCTCCACCTACATAGCCTAGCCCGTCGGAGGTAGTTGCCGCACTAAGCCAGCACGTGGTTCCGTAGCTGGCCTCTCCAATACAGCTCGAGGAAGAGTGCCGACTTGCTCCACACCGGCTTGTTGGGGAGAATGGCAGCACGGGCATCGTCAATGCCCTCGACCTCGCTGCATCGTACAGCGCCTCCAGTGTCTGCGACTGCGCCATCCGGCATCGACGCGCGTATAGTCGCGACATGCAGGCAGAGAAAGAAGCCGCCGCGGATGTCGACAAGGTGATGCGGCCACGCAGATGTGGATGAGGTGACGGGCAGCACGTCCCCGCCCGCCGCCATCATCGAGGAAAAGTAGAACACGGGAGGCCGCCGCCGATTGTATCCCATGAAGGCCACGGCCGAGGCGACGCCGACGAATACAGCTAGTGTCCAACTCGATTCTTCTTCTGCCGGATGCTGGAGGAGGACAAAGAGATCGGGCGGCGACCATTTAGATTAGGTATTTTAATTCTACCAGGCTGGTTGTAATGGGAGTATTATAGGTAGTATCATGCATGCCAACTACTCCCTCTGTTCCTAAATATAGGTGTATTATAAGAGCATGGTTAATATTATAACCAGCTGATGGCTACAAGACACTGCCACGTCATCTATAGCCAACCTTATAGCCTTCAAGTATAATACTCCCTCCGTCTAGGTGTCATCTTACGAAAACCAAATAATCCCAAAATACTTAGGCGCGGTGCATTAACTTCTACCTTGTTTCTTGTTTCTTGACATATCAACCAAAGAGATGTGGGTGTGCATGCTTTTAATGACTTGAGACTAGCAAACACGACATGCAGTGGTTAGTTCATTGCATGCAATTCTATTAATTAGCAAATAAACATTAAGTTCTCTCGTCTCTTTCGAAAGTCAAACAGTCATGATGGTACTACAGTCGATAGTGTACTACTAGTAAGCAAAGCTTCTCCTCGTTTGCGAGTAGACATGACACGTCAAAAGTAGTGCATTGTCTCCAAAAAGGGTTGACCATGTCCATGGCTACCATCCCGTGCTCCGTCATTCAGTGTGTGCTTCTCGTCATTCTGCGAGTTGACGGGACACATCAAATTTAATACGTATTCAGTACTCTCTCCAAAAAGGGCCGACCATGTCCATCAGTCCATGGCTACCATCCCGTGCTCCGTCATTGAGTACGTGCAGTATTCACGTGCCATCGAGGAAGAAAAATATTACTACGTAGTACGAGGTGCCATCGTAGTGCACGACTCACTTACGCACTGCTTATCTCCATTTTCTTGCATGACAAGTGCACCTTGATGCTAGATGTCCCGCGTGTTGGCAAAAGGATGAACAAAGCTCATGTCAAAAAAGAGAGTGGAAGAACATAGATTCCCGACGACCGGGAAGGAGCAAGGAACCTCGTGGTGGAGCGTCTGCACTCATAGTATTTTATATTATTTAGCAATATAAAATCAACCAATCATGTCCACGGTAGATCGGAAGAGTACGAAACACGGCAGCCCAGTGTAGTTACATCATACTGTACATGGCCAACCCACGCTCACCATATTTCTTGGCCTCCGTGCGACACCTAGTTCTAGTAATCCACCAGCCCGTATCGCTTCTCGCTCCTCGTCTCTCTCAAAGTGCGGCGGGCTGGCGTTTTTGCCGTCTATTAACTCAGCACATGTTAGCGACATGCCAAGAGCATTCTAAAAAAATTACTGTACTCTATTGTTATGCCAAGAAGAGGAAGCACTCTAACCGACAGACCAAACGAGAGAGGCGTGTCGTGCCGTGAGTGGGTCCAGTTTCTCATTTTGAACTTGTTTGGTGTAGTAGTAACACTTGGTTTTGACTATTGGTAAGATTTTATATACTCCCTCCGTCTAGTGAATAAGTCATCTTAGATTGTGCACCGTGACCAAGGAAGAGGGGAAAACGAGAGAAATTAATATTTATTTGCTAATTAATAGCATTGCATGCAATGATCTAACCATTGCATGTCGTGTTTGGTAGTCTAAGTCATTGAAAACATGCACGCCCCACATCTCTTATTGGTGGATATGTCAAGAAACAAGAAACGATGGTGGGAGTTAATGCACCGCGCCTAAGTATTTTGGGATTATTTGGTTTTCGTAAGGTGACTTATACACCTAGACGGAGGGAGTAGGGCCTAATGTATTCTTCGAGGATGCCTTTGACTATTGATAAGATTTTATATAATTTGAAAATTATATCATTCGAAGATCCTTTCACGTTCCGTTTTCAAAAAGAAAAAAGATCCTTTCACGTACGAATTTGACTGTATGCTTTGAGCAACTTGCATGTCCTATACTGCTCCTGTTTGGATACTCTAACTTAGCTAGAGGTTAGACTAACTCATGACTAACCCTGAACTAACTGTAGCCAAAGAGGTGTTTCGGTGACAGGGTTAGATTGACAATAAATGCACTTGATGGAGAGAGAAAAGTGATTTTTCAGTGGGCCCAAGGAGGTACTTACTGTGGGAAAGGTGAAGTGATGGTTGCTTCGCCCGAGCAACTTATTACTCTGGGAATATGGGAGTACCAGCGGATTCAAGGAACAGAGAAATGATGGTTGCTTCGTCCGAGCAACTTACTGTGGCGAAGGTGGGGCTCTGTGATTTGACTGCTCACTAGTCATTACTAATGCGGCGCAACGACCAGGGTGAATCTTTCCCTGCAGTTGTGCACTCAATATTGCTGCACGGCAGGTGGAGCCGGATGAAGGATGTCCCACATGTCGGCGAAACGAAGTTGAATTGTTTCTGGCATTGCTATCAATCCTTCAGGATTTGTTTATATGTACGCATAATTTTAATGAAATTGTACTGTGATGATATGAAGGTTTCAACTTTGGTTCCCGCAGGAAAAAAAGGTTTCAACTTAGGATTCATGTGTCCTCTTGCCTCAAGATTATCTCGTTACAACATTCCATCAAATACAAATGAAACTACTACCATGGCTGCTAATGCATCTCAATGGTTCGCAGATCAGCGCCAATATTCACATCACAACTGAAGACAAAGTTGTGAGAAGGTGTACAAATAAAGAAAAATATATAATTGATCGATGTTGTTCGTAGGCATGGGTCCATTTCCTGGGCACAGTGTTCATTGCTTGGCAGCTAGTTTCACCCAGCGCTGTAGCCAAAAAGGGGGTGTACGGAGGACACCACAATCCGATCATTTTGTGCAGCTCCACTAAAATCGAGCTGACCATCCCTGTTTGCAAAGATATCCAGTCAGTGTGATTACAATAATAGTGGAACTAGATGATGAAACATAACACACACAAATAGAAGCCGATCACCTCTGCGATCTCTCTTTAGGACTAACTACTTGTTGGAGAAGATTAGGCAGGAGTTGGATGAGGAGGATAGCAAAACCAATCTCCCTTTCTGCAGTCCCACAGAAATGTAAAAACGTTGCCCGTGTGACATTTTGGCAGAACTGCACAAAACACTCTTAAGAAAAAAAGTGATTTGTGCAGTTCACCAAAAGGTCGCAATAGCAACGAGGTGAAATGGCTAGCCCTGTTTGCAAAAAAGAGGTAGAAAGGAAACAATTACTGGCGAATAACACGAGTTGAAGACACATACGCCGACAAAAAAGAAGCATATTCCATGTAATAAGGGAAAGATAGCAGCATGGGGGTTTATCAAAAATGGTTTGAGGAGGAGATTGCAAGATGGAAAGTACGCCGGCCGAGATACGTTTTAAGCAAACAACTAAAGAAGATCCACATGCAGCAACGTGGGAAGATGGGCAGTGGAGCAAGGCCGGAGGAAGCTGTACCTGAGGGTCGTCGGGATGTTACTAGGAGGGCGCCGGCTGCCGGGATCTGCCCATACTGCGGCGGCGAGAAAGTGGCGAAGGCCCTAATGCGCTGGAGCTTGGTTAGAGAGAATGGCGCGTACCGTAGATCGGGATGTGCTGCCTCAACGCTGTCGAACGGAGAAACGATGCACATCCTCCCTTTCCGCCGGCGGACGGGATGCGGCCAGATCACTGACCAACGGTGAGAGAGAGAGGCCACCGCCGCCTTGTGTGAGATGGTGTGACGAGAGACAAACCCCGGCAGGCAGGCTCCGTTGTATATAGTGGAGCGGATTTTTCCATTTTCCCCACGGCAATCATTTTATATTCTGTACTACGCGCCATTGAGGAGGAATATATAACTTTATTTAATACAAACGCGTCAAGTCGAACTTTGTTCCGTCTAGGCGTGGTACCCGACCCTCCTTCGAGTAAACAACCGCTACACGCGTCAAATTATCACGTGGGCTGCCTTTTCGTACAGAAACGAACTCCACCGTGTACCCGCGCGGGTGTGGCCGGGAACGAGACGTGAGTACGTGCGTCCTGCGTGCACCTCTTATTTAGGTGCAGGTACGTACGTGGGTGGGTGTGAGAGAGATGGTTTGTGCGAAACCGAGGCAATGTGTCGACCATATCTCAGACAAAAAAACGTAACATATGCAATGTGTGTGAAACAGAGTCATGGATATATCATATATAGAGGGAGCGATCCACGAGAAGAGAGTGGAGGGATCATCGGCGTGAGATATCGATAGAATCAAAAACAGGGATGAAGTGTGTGGCTGCGCGATCGATAAAGAGTGCCATCGAATTTGTGTTTGCCCACGTCAAAGATACAGGGCGGCTGGCCTACTGGAATTTGAGAGGGCAGAGGTGCAGTTTTTCTCTATGGCATGGATACCTACCTACAACGTTCGACTATCGGTGGGGGGGAGGGGGCAGAGACCTAACTATAGAGAGGTAGATCGACTAGTATATGTGTGGAGAAGGAGAGAGACCTAGCTATGTATAGAGGGAGATCGATCGGCATCCATGGATATGTGTAGCAGAGGAATAAGGTTGGGAGAAAGACAAAGGTAGAGTGTCGGAGGGTTGGTGGTGGAGTGGCGTATCACAAATGGTGGGAGAGGCCTGCTAGACAAACGGAGGGTACGAGTGCAATATCAATAAGAGAGGGCGGGGATGTCTGTCTGTCTATGCACGTGCGTGTGAGAGACGGGTCGGGAGGTATGCAAGGATTATGAGGGGAGACGATATGGTTGTGGTAAGCATACGTAACTACATAGGAAGATCAACTGTCGTGTGTCCGAGAAAGGGAGAGACATAACTAGTGAGGTAAGTCTATCGGTGCGTGGGGAAAAGAATTATAGTCGACCTAGCTATATGTAGGGAGATCAGTACGTATACATGCATGCATGTGTTAGAAGCAAATAAGGTCCGGAGAGACAGACAGGGGGAGAGGGGTGCGGCTAGGAGGTGGTGCGAGAGGCCTACTATGTCGAGGGGGAGGAGTGTGCGACTATGAGATCGATGAAAAGAGGGGCGGGAGTGTGCACCTGCGTGGAACCGTATTGGACATAGGGGGCATGGACGGTGAGAAGAGAAGAGGGGAAGTATGTGTTTGTGGTAGGCACACTTGGCTAGAGAGGTATATCGACCGGTGTGTGCCGGAAAGAAGGAGTCGGGGGGCCTACACACACCGCGGGTGAACGACCTAAAGAGAAATAACGAACGTGCGCGATGGAGGGGACGCTGAGGGAGGGTGAGAGGGGGGCGGGCGTGTGCATGCACGATAGAAAATTAGCGCTAGCTAGCTACAAAGAGAAGAGGATCGTGAAGGTGTTAAAGACGAACATAGATCATAATTCATTATAAAAAAGTGGATACGGATACTTGAAGAAGATATCATAATGTAGAACATTGATTATAATTTGGGCTAATGTGTGGCTTTTGCAGCTCAGGGCTAAATACTTGTCATAATGTAGGGGGCGGGGCACTATACTTTGTGTGATAAACACGGTGTACGTATGGAACATGGTTTAGATTATGAATATATAGTTAGTACATCAAATGTACTATTATTTGGAATCAACATCAAGTGTATTCAAAAGATTGAATTCGAGTTCATATAGTACACATAGTTCATATCTATCTCTATAGTAATCATGTAGTGTGTTGTTAAGGTAATACACGAATGATGGTTGAAGTTGGCAACAATCATGATTGTAGATTCTTATTGAAATAGAGAAACGAATTCAAATTCAGTTCGAATTGCAGCGGTAGTATAGACATTTGGAATGCACTAAAATGTTGGCATGAGTAGGTTACATGCATTATACAGCCAGCGAAAAAATTTAATTGGACATAACATGGATCCATACTCCCTCCTTCCATCTATAGAGGGCCTAATGCGTTTTTAAGACCGCCTTTGACTATTGACAAGATTAATAGTACATGACATGCACAATGTGAAAATTATATCATTGAAAGCTCCTTTCACACACGAATTTAACGGTGTGCTTTGTGTAAGTTGCATGTCATATATTATTGCTCTAATATTTGGTTGGTCAAATTTAGCCTCGAAAAACGCATTAGGCCCTATATAGATGGAAGGAGGGAGTAGCTTTGAATAGCATTTGTATAGTAAAACGGGACAAGACTCTCTCTTTGTGTGGTGTGAATAGTTTTATTTTTCGTTTTTTTCGTTGAGGGAAGTGCGAATTGATTTGGTACGTACAAGTACAATATTACACGTTAGGCTTGTCCCTAAAATTCAACCCGCGCCTTGTTATATCCCGAAAATTCTGATATCGTGCTCCCAAAACTGGCGCCTTCACAACCCGCGCCTTGCTATCCCGAAATTACAACGCGCGCGAAAACTCCCTCCAGCTGCCAAATCCCGACACGCGAAATCCCCCTTCTAACCCTGAGCCGAAAGGGCCGCTAGTTCAAATCGGTGGGGGTACTTTTGTAACACACCCTACATTTTGGACAAGCGCGTCCCTAAGTCATGGTTCCCCCCTCCCATCGCCTCCTTTTCGCCATTCGAAATCTGGCCGCCATAACCTCTCCGCTCCAGCCGCGAAACCCCACCCTCCTCCGTCCGCCACCTCACCGCTGCCCAGCTAGAGCCTCTTCCCCGACGACGTAGTCCACCGCAACAACTCGACGTCCCTCATCCGCCTCCCCGGATGAGGATCCGTCGTCCATCCCGTCGTCCCGCCGGTTCAGCTTCCCCGTCCTCCACCTCCAAGGAGCTGCTCCGACGATCGCCTCGTCTATCGCGGCTGCTCCATCCCCACAGCGCCGCCTTAACCTGCTCCACCGGAACCGCAGCATCCTCACCGACTCCTTGGACGAAGCTGAGGCCTACTCGGCGCCACCAAAGAGGTTGTACACTCATCGCATCGCACCTTCTCCTGAACTCAACCTCCCAACGCCGACGGTGCTCCATCCCGCACCCCATGGAGCGGTTACCTCAAAGCCGGTGCCGCGGGCGACATCTCCACGGCGGCTCTCCCCAGTGCGAGGCCCCTTCGGCGGCAGCGGCCATACCAGCTAGATCTGCTGCTGCTGCACCAGCTGTTGCTCGCTCGCTCGCGCTGCTGATGCTGCCTGGATTCTCGCTCGCTCGCGCTGTTGCTGCTGCTCCGGCTCTTGCTCGCTCGCGCTGCTGCTCTCCCCCTCACTCGTGCTGCTGCTCTGCTCCGATTTAGCTACACTTCAGTCGACTATCAACTTTTGGGTCAGTCGATTTTTAGGGGGTGGTGGATCTCGCCGGAGTTAAGGAAGAACCACCGCAGCAGGGAGGGGGCTCGCTGGAGAGGTACCCACTATCTATCTTAGGGTTCTGGGTGGGGTGCTGCTCGCTGGCGGTGGGGGCGCGGTGGTGGGGCGGTGGCGTGGGGATCGCCGGAGAAAAAGCTTGGCGCGGGGGGGGGGGGCTAGAGGGCTGGCCGGGGCGGCGGCGGACCGACGGTGGGGAGTTGTTTCGGGCGGCGAGGCGGCGGCGGACCGGCGGTGGGGAGTTGTTTCGGGGCGGCGAGGCGGCGGCGGACCGGCGGTGGGGAGTTGTTTCGGGGCGGCGAGGCGGCGCGGGGTTCGGCCGGTGGTGGCTGGCGGCTCAGGGGGGTGCAGGTTGAAGATGAACTGCAGGCCCTCCCTAAACTATCCCATGTGAAGTGCCTCTCTGCTACCATTGCGTTCAGTTTCGACAGTAACATTCAGATTCCACAGTAAATTTCAGTTTCGACAGTTAAGTTCAGAGTCAACAGTTTTTACCTCATCTGTTGTAGTCAGGTGGTTTTTGGTGATGTAAATTTTACATCTATCACTTTTTGGTAATGCATTTTACATCATCTATTGGAGATGCTATTAGAATCCCACTTGAGATTAACGATGTCTGTCTTGTGCTGCTTCAGCCTTGACGTCTTACGGCTCACCGGAGCTGCTCCAAGGACGGAACGATCCATCACAACAGAGCAGTGCCCTGGACGCCGTCTACAGATTCCTCAGATCTTCCTCCACACCTCCGACAGCCACCTCTGCCTCAACTTCTTCAGCGACCAACCCAATGATGCTGAGGTCGACACGGCTACGGCAAAGAGGTTGTACACTTGTCGCATCACTTATTACTCTACATTCATGTCGATCCATTAGGGCTATTGTGGTTCAACGGAAAAACATAGCAATAGGAAATTTTCCTATGGCACTCTACTATTCAATTATTCATGCATTTTGTTGAAAGGAATGGAGCAAAACATCCACCTGGACCTACTTTTCAAAATCCTATGCATGAAAACAAGACCAAGTGCATTAGTGGCAGAATAACATTCTAACTGTACACGCTTTCATATGGTTTCACTTTATTTTGGCCATGTTTCTTTGCATTCCTCTGCTCCTCCTTTTCCTGTGAACCAAACACCCAAGTTGACAGAAATCCTGTGTTCACAAATGCTCTGTTTCCCATGTGCATTCCTATCCTATTCCGGTGTTTTTCCTCCTATCCCTGCGTTTTTAGAATCATGCAAGCCAAATGAGCCCTTACAGAATTACTTCAGTTACAGGTAGGTGTCGAAGAAAACTTTGTGTGGTTTGTCCTGCTCCTGCCGCGACGTCGTCCACCTCACCTGAGCTGCTCCATCGACAGAAGCATCCACCAAACCAGACATCACGACTCCTGACCGTCTTTCGCCGCCTCAGATCTCCTTCCCTGCCGCCGGCACCCACCGCAACGGCATCACCATCATCGACTCAGCAGATGAACCTGAGGAGTACACGGGTCCACAAGAGAGGTCGCACTCTTTTGTTTCTGCTTATGTTATGCATTGCTTAATATTACCTGCTACTTTATTGTCCTGTTCACCTCTTAGACTCCAAGTCAGGTCCAAATTGATGTTCAAACTTGAGTTCTAAATTAGTTGTGGGGCACATATCGAGGCAGCAATGAATAGTATCTCTGTCTAATATCTGGTTCACCTAGGGTATGCCTATGTTGTTCATCTTGGGTGGGAAACAAATAGTAAAGCAATCATCATCTGTTTTTTATTAAATTAAAGCAATCATCAGCCTGCTATCATTATTTTTGGATCCATCCACTGGTTGTTACCATTACTCTAGATTTCTGCATGCTCTCCTTACATAATCTCACTATATTTTTTTGTATGCATGTCAGATATTGTACACAGTCATGCTGAACATGTAGAGAAAAAGAGAAGAGTTTTGCGCGGCAATACAATGTCATGCAGACATCGCTCCATGGTGGGTTCAATGGCAAACCCTCCCCCCTCTCCAGATTGTAATCCAGAGGAAGATATCTGTTCTGAGGCGGATTCAGACGCAGCTGACCACTCCTATTTACCCCCAAGGTGTTTGCTCTAACTTGGCATGATGATGTTAGTCATATCATGCATATGTTGCCTTGCAGTGCCTACTTTCGACATCATATATGTCATCTGCTTAGTTTAGACATGTTCTGTAATGCCACCTGTTTAGTTTCAATATCATATATGGGAATTATGCAGTCTCATGTCTTTTAGCCAGCCATAATATATGTGAAATGTGCAATGCCATCCTGTTTAACCAGGCATCATATATTTGAATGATATCTAGCCCATCCTTTTCTTCATTAAATTTCCATTTGTCGACAATGTTTGTACATTAAACTACTCTTCCTGTGAATCAGCCATTTGAGTGGGTGATGGAAAAATCTGGAGTGAAAACAAGGCCTTCAGAGCAGACAGTGCTACCTGTCGAAGCAGATCTCTTGCTGGGTCCCGATAGCTCCTCAGAGATGGATTCAGAGACAGATGACCAGTCCTATTCCCCCACCGAGGTGTATGCTCTAACTTGGCACGGTTCTACTGCTCATATCATGCATATGGTGTCTTGCATTGCATAGTTTAGACATCATATACACAATATTCAACACCATGTTCTTAGTTCAGACATCATATATGCGAATGCCCTCCGCTTAGCATATAAATCACATATGTGAATTAAATCATGCGATCCTGGTTACTTAGATAACATGTATGTGAATTATGTCATGCGATCCTGTTTAGTTAGTCATCATATCTTTGAATTATGTTATGCTATGCTATCCAGTTTAGATAGACATCATATATGTGAAATTATGTCATGCTATCCGTTTTAGTTAAACAATATACATGTCAATTATTTAATGCCCTCTTTTTTCCACACTATCTATTGCATCTGTCTCTCATACAATGTCTGTACATTCAATTATGTTTCCTGTTTATCAGCCATTTGAATTGGAGCGGGTGATGGCAGTATCTAGCGGAGTAAAAACACGGTCTTCAAATAAAACAGTGCTACCTCTTGGTGGAGATAGCACCCCGGTTGTACATGCACGAGAACCAGCCCTACCACACATAACCCAGACTCTCGCAGATTTTACCCCTACTGCGATGGACAGAGAACCAGCTTCACCCAATCTAACCCCAACCCCAGCAGATAGTAACCCAGTTCCTGTTGACACAACACCATCTCCACCACAGAGCTCCCAAACAAGAGCAGTTAGTAAGGCAGCTCCAGTGCCCAAAGCGCCAGTACTACCACGGCGAACCCCAACTCCACCAGTTAGTACACCTATTCCTGTGGAGGAAGCACAACCAGCCATTCATAGTTTAGCATCTATCGCATTTGATGTTGTTAAATCCTATGTGCGTATCTTCCCATCATGGAAATATTATACTGAAGATGAAGGAAAATGCCAGTTGCAGGTGTTTGTCCAGGAGTTATGTGTAAGTAATGTTATTCATGGCAATTACTTTGCTTTGTCCCATACATTCTACCTCCATGATGGTTATAATACAGCAAATTTTCCCATTTTTCTCTATAGAGAAGGACCGATTTGGAAACTCAGGATGAGGTAACCTGTGCTAATACCTCTGCTATCTTCAAGAATGCTTGGTGGCAGTATCGGAATTACCTGAAGAAAACGTACTTCACTGGCAAAGAAACTCATCAAATTCCCTTACGTTCTCCTGAGACACATTTACTGGACGATGACTGGGAACGCCTTGTTCTTTACTGGTCCCGAACCAAGAATGTGGTAAGGTCTATGAGCTCATTTTATTTTAAGTACTATATGCTTGCGTCTTACTGTACTCTGTTCATGTAGAACAAGTGCTTAAACCTGAAGAACAACTGTTCTCATTTAAGATTCCATTGCTATCGTGCATACTGCTTTGCTCTTGTATCACTGTATTTACTCATACAAACTTATTTTTAAATTGAACTATCCAATGGAAACTCCAATGGCACAACAGGTATGTTTACGCATGTTTCTTTAACAGGTTTGCTCTTATAAATAGCTCTGTTGATTTCAATTTCAATTGTGTATACAGTTGACTTCTCATATCATGCACATTACTAGCATCATAACAGGGCCAATAGTGTTGTTGTACATGTAGACCCGTGGTACCCATCTGAAATCTTGTTGTGCGTTTAGTTTCCCACGCTTTGTATTCTTTCAGTGCTGCTTTCTCTTGAACTGATATGATTTGAACCGTGTCTCTATTTTGATTTGGCAAGACAATGCAGTGACCATAGGACATAGATATATGTTTGTTTGATGCTTTTATAATGTACTACTTGGCAATAGAAGACTTGGTAGTTTAATCTTGTCCACCTTACTAATGAACTGGTTCACCGAAATGAGTTTCATATACTAGTACATGCTAAACCTGTTATGTGTCTGCTTGTTTCTTCTTTTAGAATGCTGACAGAATATTGGGGAAGAGTGCCTTATTAAGCAATGATAAAGGAAGTAATGCAGATAAGGTTCAGGATCGTGAGACATCCTTGTTGGTCTCCAACAAAGCTGATAAAACAGCTAAGGAAAACTATCTTGAAGACAGTGAGGCAACCCCAAAGTCCTGTCTTGGTTTACTATTCGAGTTACTGGCCACTACCGCTTGCACAAGCTATTCAAACTCATTGTCTGAATCAGTTCGGTTTCTTGAGTCTCAACTACAAGCTGAAAGACATCGATCAGCTGTGCTACGACAAGAAGCGGAAGGACTGCGGAAGTCCCTGGAGCATTCAGATGCATACTTTCTGGTGCAACAGCAAGCGTTGGAGGATTTTAGCGCCAAACAGGAAAAAGCTAATAAGCATGCTAAGCTTATTGTCAGCATGGTGGATACCCAGGATAACGTTTCTTGAGCTCTTCTGAAGTTGTTTCAGTTATGGACTTGTTTTGCTGCTGCGTTTATTTGCACTGGTGGCCAATTTTGACGGCCAGTGTATGTAATATGCTGCTTTGTTCCCTATATTTGCACTGGTGGCGAACTTTGATGGCCAATGGATGTAATATGTGTAATAGCTGTAATAGGCTAGCCTTAGTTGCTTGCTTATTTATTTCCTTATTGTCTTGTTTAGTTGTTTGCTTGTAGTCACTGCAGTTCTTTTTCTGCGTTTTTTTAGTGGCCACAATAACCTAGTTTTGGTAACTAGGCCACAATACTCATGGCAACACATGGACTGTTGTAACCATGGGCCTTCTGCGGGCCGTAGGATCCGTGGGCCTTCTACGGGCAGTAGGATCCATGGACTTTCTACGGGCCGTATTATCCATGGGCCTTCTATGGGACGTAGGCTCCATTGGACTTCTACGGGCCGTAGGATCCATGGACTTTCTATGGGCCATAGGATCCATGGGCCTTTTACATACGGACCGTAGGATCCATGGACTTTCTACGGGCCGTAGGATCCGTGGGCCTTCTACGGGCAGTAGGATCCATGGACTTTCTACGGGCCGTATTATCCATGGGCCTTCTATGGGACGTAGGCTCCATTGGACTTTCTACGGGCCGTAGGATCCATGGACTTTCTACGGGCCATAGGATCCATGGACTTTCTACGGGCCGTATGATCCATGGGCCTTCTACGGGCCGTAGGATCCATTGGTCTTCTACGGGGTGTAGGATCCATGGGCCTTCCACGGGGCGTATAATCATTTCGCCAGACATGGGTCGTACTATTCGTGGACCATAACGGGCCGTTAATAGGCCGTATTTGATAACGCTATGAAAATAGCCCAACGGGTTAACGGGCCACAAACGGGCCGAATGTAACCACGGGCTGTATTTGGCCCACAAATGGAACAGGCCAGTAATGGACCTTATCTAACCGAATTCTAGAAATGAGCCCAAGAATAAATGGGCCCTCAGAAGGCCAAAAGTTAACACGGGCTGGAAACGACCGACGAAATAATGGGCCGTTAATGGGTATAAAGCGATACACTGTTAATTATGGGCCTGTTTCATCTCGGGCCTTTAATGGGCCGAGAGTTACAAAGGGCCTCGTATGGGCCGAAAGACATCATGGGCCATACATGGGCCGGAAGTTACAACGGGCTGGAATCATATTTGACGACCCAAATGAAGCTACTGGGCATAATTCCGATAGGCCGTAACGGGCCGGTAGTAAGCGGGCCGTAAATGGGCTATATACGAATAGGCTGTTAACAGGCTTTCCGTGGGCCGACCCGTTACCTTTTGACCAAGTCAAATAGGCCGGCCTTTTCACCGGAATGGGCCTCTGTTGGGCTGTGCCACGTGTCGATGTATCATAGGCTCCTCCTGTCCAATGAGTGGATGACATCTATCCGAACGTTGAGCCGACACGTGTTTCCTTCGGCCAATGAGAATTTTACACGTGGAAAATTCCCACTGGTCTGGGCTGTTAACGGGTTATCGGATCCAAAACCGGACCCGATAGCTTAACGGCGTCCCGTTACGGTGGATGCCACGTGTCGGTCAGCCTTGACGAAAGCACTTCTATGACACGCGATTTATCGTCATGGAAGTGGACACTTCCGTGATGATAATTTTGGTAATGTCATGGAACACTTCTGCAACAACACAGGTATGACTATCTTGATTCTGTCATAAATTTCTCATGGATGTACATGCATGACAGAAAACGTGACCTACTGTGACAAACACGTATCATCACGGAAGTGTATTTTATTTGTAGTGCCCCAATGGGGCCATGAGCCTCTTCTGGTTCGGCAGGGGGATGCACGTTGCACAAAGAGCGGAGAAGCGTCACACAGCACGGCAGAGATCACTCGGGCAATTTTACCCAGGTTCGGGGGGCCGCGAGTCGTAAAACCCTACTCCTGTTTGTGTGGATTGATGGTGGAAAATAGTGGAGAACGCGACCCTCTTGCGTAGTAGGGTTGCCTCGGGGCAAGAGTGGCTACGCACGTATGAATGTGCGTGGGTACGAATGCTTTCTACGATTGCCATGGGCCTCTTTTTATAGATGAAGGTGTCACCACAGTGGCAAATCAGTCTATATGTACTGATTAGATAGCAAATAGTGCTATCATACCTAACTCTATAGGCAGACAGAGCGCTTTAAATGTGCCACTTAGTGTCACATCACAGCGTGCCAGGCAGGCCTTGGCGGGCTGTTTTGCCAGCTTCGCGCCTGCTTGCTTGACACATCTCAGGACGGGTGTCATTTGGAGGTGTTTTCAGTAGGAAGTGGCTGCCATGTGGCAGGAAGCGGCCACTTAGTCACTTAGGAGCTTGACACCACACTGATTGACGGCGTGTGTCGCTGTGAGGTGGTGCGGTGGAGTGGTTTTCCTCCGCAAGCCCCGGCAGGCCTGCAGGGACGATCTGGAGGTTTGCTTCCGGAGTAACCCCAACCCTGCCAGGCTCGCCTGCCCGGCAAGGGAGGTTTTTCCCTTGGTGACATCTTGTCTCTTTGGCTTGATTTGGTCTTCTCGATCTGCACTTTGACCCTTAAAAGAACTGATTTCTTGTGCCTTGATCCGATCTTGGGTCTTTGCTGGCCCGGTGATCGATTGTCCGTGCACGAGTCAGGGGGAAACACATACCCCTGTTCGTTTACCCCGACACACACGAACCGAGGTTCATGACACGTAGTATATATATATGTTGCCCCCTCCCCTCTTTGACGCGTAATATATACTCCTACGTACCATAACACAACCCGAAAATAATCCTCCTTGTTCGTCAAATTACCTTTCTCGTTGTGTCATATATTACATGGACGACGACCTCGCGGGCCCATGGAGGGAAGAGTCGCAGGCGAATGAGTGACAACTATCGTTCGCACGTGGCCTAATGTGTTGGTGATGTTTTTAATACCCAATATGCACAGCTTCTTTGTGGCACCTACCTCGAAAACCAAAAAGTCCCCACACGGAACGAGATTGATTCATGATGTGTGTGTAGTATATATGTGCTGCCCCGACCCCCTCCTCCCCTCTTCGACGCGTAGTATATACTCCTACCACAACACAACCCAAAAGCAACTTCCTTGCTGGGTCAAAGTGATGGAGGACAACCTCGCGAGCCCATGGATGGAAGCAGACGCGAGTGAGTGTCCTATATGACACGTAGTATTGCCCCCGGCCACCCTCTTCAACATGCACAATATATATGCTCCTACCGTACGTATAACAAAAACCAAAAAATGACCATGCCTGTTGGTCAAATTAACCTCTCTCATCGCATGTCATAGTGCTGGACGGTGACCTCGCGGGCCCACGCGAGTGAGTGTCCTAGGACCACCGCGTGCATGTGGCCCAAGGATGCATGTCAAGCTTTTTCTGCAGCGAACATGTGACAAAAGGAGTTTATTGTTGAAAAATGAAAAAAATAGATAACATCTATCCGTTCTTTATACATTGATTGATTTCCCTGGGATTTAAATGTGCAAAAATCAAATTTGATCTACATGAGACTCGTGATAGTGCATGAAAATGGATTGCAAAATCATATGTGTACGTGTCCCTGGGTGCATGTTTAGTCGACATGCAAGAAATTTCTAACATCTTGAATCTTGATTTTAAAATCCAATAAATCCAAAACTAAGTTGAAATTCATGAACTTATCGTGGTGTCATATGGACACCAATAGACTGTGATATGATTATTTTTTTCAAATTCGAGACAAGTTTTGATATAATCTTCTTACATCCAGGAAATTATAAATAATTATCAACCAATATCGTAAACGAACTCTTTATTCGAACCGTGTGCTTTAGACCAACAAAATGTAAGTACATTCTTCGGTTAAGCAATAAAGCGGCAGAATTAATCATCAGAAAGGAAAAATCAATATAATACGTGCTGCACACGCGTCCCGTGTGCTGTACGAGCATGTGTGAGTTGACGAGACGCATGCTAGCAGGCAAGGCAGACCGGGAGGCCGAGGCATGCGCGTGTTCGCTACGCACTCACTATGGGGCATGCTAGTAGCTGTGTGAAATGACGGTAGGCGTGCCAGCAGTCCGCTGTGCTAGCTCACCGGGAGGCGAGCCCGCCCTATGACCGCCGCCCACCTCGCTCCCACTACTCCATATTAATGGCGCGCTCGATCCGCGGCCACTCACCCCGTGCATAGTTTTCACCGCCGCATGAAGTGTATTAGGATTTTGCCGAAGCACACCATCGGTGGGAGTGGCGACGCCCGGGCTGGTGAAGCACCTGCGCAACGCATGAAGCTGGGTGCAGAGGTTGCTGTCGCCGCTGACGAGGTCTCGTGCAAGCAGCAGCGTGACCTTGACTTCGTCGCCATCGTCGTGCCTCCCCAGCCAGAGCTGGATGTCCACAGCTACTCTGGCAACAACTCCGACTCCGACGGAAAACTGGTTAGTCCCCCCCTCCTTTGTTGGGAATAGAAACCATTGCTTATGTTCACCCAGTCCATGAAATCAGAGTAAGATTTGTTAGATCCGTTTAGTGTATTGATTGTTTGAATGGTATCTATGGTTAGTGATTAACTGTTTGTTCTGTACAAACGACTTTTTTGCTAATAATCTGACAAGGGTTAGCGTGCGTGCTAATAATTCGTAGCCAGATCTTGAGAATTGATTTTGAATGTCCTACATATATGTTTGTGCCCTTTTTTCTTCCAGATCTTGAGAATTGATTTTTAATGTCCTACATGTATGTTCTGCCATTTTTCCTTCCAAATTGCTATGTACACAGATGAGGTTCCGGCCAGTGGCGGTGCCGGCTGTAGATCCTTCACCCGGTAGCGCGGGCAGAAGCGGCCTCACCCGTGGATCTCAGGAACCCATAGAATATCGGGCGGACCGCCTCAGCGATCTCCCAGATGCCATCCTTGGGGAGATCATCTTCCTTCTCCCCACCAAGGATGGTTGCCGTACACAGGTCCTCACATCTTAGTGGCGCACTCTGTGGCGCGTCAAACCTCTTAATCTCGACTGTCGCCGGCTATCTGTCGTTCATGATCTTAAACTCCACGGAGCCATCATCTGCTCCCACCAGGGCTCCATTCAATGCCTGTGCATCCCGACATGCTGCCTGCTGCACATACCCTTCATGGTGAATGCCTGGCTGACATCCCTTCAATTTGAAAAACTCCAACATCTTGAGTTCTACCATTACTATGCAAATAGCTGTCCACCAAGCTTCTAGTTGTGCCCTCACCACCAGTGTCCATGTCATGGTTTTCCTCCTCTCTCCACACCACCACCCTAGCCCGGTGTCATCTACCAGACAATATGGTACAAATGCTTGGACCCCACTGCTAAAAAACTCGTGCTTGTGGTGGTTGATCTGTCGGAGGCCTCACTGCACAGCATCATCCACTCCTGCTGCCCTGCCCTGGAGCGTTTGCTGCTTGTTTTCGGAAAAGAAATTCGTATCCTTTGTCTCGAAATAAAGTCGCCTCACCTTGTAATCATTGGAATTTTCTTTAAAGGAGAGGAGCTCATCATCAAAGATGCCCCTTCACTCCAAAGGATGCTCCTTGATTATCGTTATGCACCTTCCCAAATAACTGTGGTCTCTACGCCTAAACTGGAGACCTTGGGTGTAATTCCTGGTCCGTTTGAAGGTTACAAGATGGTGGTTGGCTCCACACTTATTCAGGTACTATATATTATCATCAACACTTTTTTAATCATAAGCTGGATTTTTCATTTGTGTGCGTATGTTTTATATCATCAACACTTTTGTAATCATAAGCTGCATTGTTCATTTGTGCGCATAATCTTTATATAATCTTGCAGTACGCTTTTGGTACTATTATTATGCTCTATGCTCAATGAACAGTTTGTCCATGGGTACCCTATCAATGGTGCTGGAACATATCAGTACGTGGTGTTTTGATTTGAAAATGGTTATCGGCTTGCTGCGATGCTTTCCATGTCTAGAGAATTTGTATATACAGGTGATGATATCAGGAACATTGATATACTTTACTAGAACTAACCACTCAACTGTACTATTTTTTAGACATTAACTGTTTTTAGTCTTCATGTCTATTTAGGCTAAAGGACATGGACAAAAAGGTATAACCAATTGGTGGCATAAGAAGCACCGGGATTTTCTCAGTTCTCATGACATTCGTTTGAGGACAATAACGCTACAAGGATATGCATCCAACCATGCAAACACTAGCTTTGTCACACTCTTCCTATTGAATGCGAGAGTACTATTGTCTATGAGGATTAAGTTTTTTGGCAGACACTTTCTCACGGATGGACGCATTGAAGAGCATAAAAAGAAGTTTCAGGTGGAAAAAGGGCTTCTGAACATGCTCAGCTTCTATTTAAACTACTTGTTATCTTGTACCAGTAGATTTTTTGGTCCAGGAGCTTGATTTTATGGATCAGACCGATCCATTTCACTGTGACTGCTCAAAACTTTGGTTGAGTTAGTTGTTATTGTCCTGTTCAATCTGGATTTTGTGTAAACCTGATGAACAATTAATCATCGTGCTTTTGTACCTTCTGTAAGTTGGGGTTAGATATTGCTGCCCTTTTCAACTCGGCTTTGACCGATATTTTCTTTCATACAAATCGAAGCTTCTCTGAAGAAGCCTCATGGTTCCGAGAGCGAACTTGGTCACATGATCTGCTCGTGAAACAACATATGCTGTATCTTCCCGCCTTGATTTATTTTACAGAGGCAACATGCAACTATGCTAAACATATGAAAATATTCAGGGTTCGTTTCGCCTTTTTATACATTGATTTTCCTAGTCATTTTTAACAAATAGCCACCAAATTATTATCACAAATGGTCGTATTAGTCAAACCATGGGCGTTCAACTAACCATTTACTACCGCGGGCAGCTGTTTGATTAGACGGGGCGACTGTGAGCAGTCCGCTGCGCACGCCGTGAGGTCTGTAATTTATTACTGGTTTTGGACTTTTGTTTCGGCCGCCTCGGGAAGGTACGTAGAACAGTCCTCTGTTCTCATCTACAAGCACCGCCGCTGAGGATCGCCGCCTGCTGTGAGATGGAGGACAAGCCGGTCAACAAGCGGGGGCGGGTCGAGTTAGAAACACAAGAGCCTTCGGTGAACATGGACTTCATCAGCAGCCTCCCCGACGAGATGTTGGTAACCATCATATCCCACCTACCCATCAAATATGGGGTGTGGACCATTATCCTCTCGTGGCGGTGGCGCCCTCTCTAGCGCTGCACCCCCTGGACCTCATCGTCCACCACGAGTTCTGCAGCGGGGAGCAGCAACGCCTGGACGCATGGTCCCATGTCCTCGATATGCACCCTGAGCCGGTCAGACACCTTGCTATCGGCAAGCTCAATCCCCACAACAAGACCGAACCCAGGCTGCACCACTGGTTCCTATCCCCAACCCTGGATCGGATCGAGGAGCTCAGCCTTCATGCTGGACGTCCTTGCTTACCGCCGCCATCCGTGTTCCGCCTCGCGCCCATGCTGCGCCGCGCTACATTCAGGCGTTGCATTTTCCCCTGGATCGATGCAGCGCGTGCTCTTCATCTCCCTAAACTTAAGCACCTAGAGCTCATTGTCGTCCGCATCTTGAAGGAGGATTTGGAGCGCCTGCTCATCGGCTATACAGCACTTGAGTACCTTTGTCTTCATGTGATGAATGGGTTCAGTAGCCTCCACATCACCTCGATGAATGTCCGTGCGATTTATGTGCATTGCTGGCGCCGCCCAAGGCTGTCAGTTGTGGTGTTCCACGATATTGTCAGTGAGAATGCGCCTTTCCTCGAGAGATTGTATGTACATGATAAATTAGGTCCAGCAAGAATCAGGGTCATTCACACACCAAAATTGATAGTGTTGGGCTATTCGTGTGCTGATTTCAACGAACTTGTTACTGGATCATTATCCGTTCAGGTACAACAGTCTTCGTCTTCTCCTTCTTATATATTATTGGACATCACATTTTATCTAATTGTTGTTGATCTATATGTTTGCCTATCATCCAGAAAATGATTCCCACAAGCTTGACCCGGCCTCTGCGTAGAGTGAAGATCATGGCACTACAATCTGTCGGACCCGATCTGGATGACGTTGTTAGATTCCTTAGATGCTTTCCTTGCACGGAGAAGCTATACATCGAGGTGATGGTCGTTTCCTATTAATTGTTAACCACAACAGAGCTCAATTTTTTGTTACTTTTACCCATGATTACAATGACAAATGTAGAACGATTTCTAAAGGAAATTTGGAGGATTTCAATACACATTTTTTTAGATGCTAGTGTTGTATGGGTTTTATTCCTTCACCCGACATGCTTTCATTGTAAGAGTTTATTATGAAAGATTGAAGGTGGCATTTCACTCTTTTCGTGTATTTTAGAAATCCTGCAAATCAAAGAGGCCCGGAGTGTTCAAATCTACAACTATGCACTAATATGTTGTCTTTGTTTGCAGATACTAACAGGCCCGAAAGTAGAAATGTTGGGGTATATACCAATCCCATTGAATGTGTCGGCGCCTTGGGAACGGGGGTACCCAGACTTGCCTGCCTGCGGCCCAGGGCATGGCTCCACCAACGGCCTGGTACGGCCCATCTTCATCAGCGACCACTAAAGACCCTCGCGAGGGGCTAAGCGTCGCGAGGCGGACGACACAAGACCTCCTCAGGGACAGCCTCGCTAGGCTGGCTCCCGAGGAGCGGAGATATCTATGCCAGGGGCACCTCGCGAGGTGCACGTGACGTGAGCCATGACGACCAAGGCCAGGCGGGCGCCAGCGGGCTCAGAGTACCCATTGCCTCTTGGGTGCTAAAGGGGCAAGCGTAGGCGAGGAGTCCCGAGGCGTCAGGCAAAGGTTTCGATGTCGGTGCAACAAGACCAAGACCAGTAGGACGGCAGGATGGAGGTCACCGCGGAGCCCACAACGGCGTCACCACTAGAGCCTTTGGCAGGCGAAGACCAACTTTTGTCAGGATAGCTTGTACTAGTTGTCTCCCTTCAAAATTGGCTGTTGTGGGAGCCCTTCCCGCCTAATATTTGGGAAGAGGACCAGGGCCTCTATAAATAGGATTAGCCACCACCCTAGTGGGGGACGGATAATTCAGACCATCCTCGCACACACAAGCTCACCGAGCTCAAGAACACCTCTCCTCAGGAGGCTGTTCATCCCTTGTGCTATTCATCCTCAGCCTACAAGGCAATCCACCACACCACACTGGAGTAGGGTATTACACCACAACGGTGGCCCGATGTTCCTTGGGTTCGGCGAGCTAGGCCTTGAGATCGTCACGAGAGCGAGCTAGGAAGAGAGAGATCTTCCTGCGCACCCCAGTGTTCGAACCTCAAGGGTTTACCGGAACCCAGAATCCGACATTTGGTGCGCCAGGTAGGGGTGCGCTGAAGCCTCTCTTCCGTCAGCTGATCCGCCAACACCCCGTGGTTCCAATGTCCGGCGACCCAAGGACCAACGCCGACCATTGGGCAGCTTGGCCCGTCATGGCGGCACCGTCCGCCCAAGGAGACCTCAACTCCTCACTCCAGGCGGCTCGCACACCGCCGAACGCCGCGGGACGCGGGCGGCGCGGACGGACGCCTTCAACCCTTACGCCCCGGTGCGCGCGGGCCGCCGCAAGGTCCTCAAGCTACGCAGCTGCGACGGCTCCACACACCCGACGGGAACAAGCGAACATGTGAGCCACGCTCATAGTAGCACAGGAGCTGCTGCGGTGCCGGCTCGCGGAGAGCGGCCGCCATGCATTGCTGGAGCGCGTAGCTGAGCTGTTGGACACTGCATCCAGGGGCACGCCGCCTTTCTGCTCCTTACCTATGTCTCAAGTTGTGGCCAGATCGCACGGTGGGCCTCGTCGCACCCACGTGCTCCCAGGCGCACCAGGAGGGTTCACCACCGGGAGCACGGCCGACGGTGTCGAACATCCGGCCGCGCCTGCGCTTTGCGCGGGTGGCGTGGGTGCGGGCGTTGCCCCGCGTGGCCACAATGGGGCACCACCCTACAGCCACCAAGGGGACGCCCTGGGCCCGGCGGCGCGGGGCGCAGGGCGCCTCAGCGGGGGTTCCGGAGTGGCGATTCCAGAAGCCTATGTGCCGTGCATGGTGGATCGTTTCTAGAGATGGGCTGGGAGGAAGAGATGCTGGAAGTCGAGGCCTTCCACGGGCCACCCAGGAGCCTCGCCGACCCCGCCAACGATAACAACCGCAGGGTACCACTGATATCTTAGGAGCAAGCTTATGCTAACCATGGGTCGCATGTGAACCAGGCCACAGCGGCAGACGGTGACCCCAGCGCGGCAGCCCAGCTCCAACCAGGGGTAGCACACTGGGGGCTGCACGGGAGGGGTCTGGAGCCAGGCCCTCCCCCGTGCCACATGGAGTAAGGCGTAGCCCGGAGGTAGGTCCTTGTCCGGGGAGGCGCCGGCGAGCCCTCCCCCCGGCAGAGGGCCCGTGGTCGCCGAGGGTGCCGCTAGCATCCCCTTTGCCCCTTGGCACCATCCTGGTTTCCAGACGCCCCAACGGTGGTTGAGGGTGGTGCAAGGCGGGGCCCTCATCTGGCGATATGAAGCAAGGCTCAGGCCTGTGAAGGTCTCCGCCCGTGACACTCTCACGTAATAATGAGTGGCGTTGTACACGCCCCGGAGCCTCCGGAGAGCCGCCCTCGGGCCTCGGGGGCTCCCGCCCACGTCCTAGTGGAAGCACCATGCTCCGCGCTGGCCATCGACACGGTTTCCCAATGACTATGCTCATGGCCTGTGAAAGCACTTAGCTCTGCGCTGGTGGGAAGACTAGAAGACTAGCTAGGTGCCGGACACGGCCATTTGCTTTCAACCCCTTTTTCTGTAGCTCGGTTTGCCGCCTTTTCCAGATTTGAACGTGAAATTGTATTTTCGTTGACAAGTGCGGGGGCGTCTTTTTATCTTTCGTGTTGGTTTCTTGAGTTTTCTAGTCCTCTGCCTTGTTTTGAGGCCCGCTCCTGCTACCCCTCCCTCACGAGCACCTCGCGAGCGGGGGCTGGGTGTGGCATGCGCGCGCATCCTACCGCGCTCAGGCGCTCGCTTCTTGCGAGGCCCTCTTGGGCGGACTAGCAGGCTCCTCAGGAACCCAACACCTCACGGGCCCGCGAAGGACTCCCCTCGGGGGAAATACACACCGGCAACCACAAGACCAGTCCGAGGACTGTCTGGATTGAGGTAAGTTACTGCAGCAAGCTCGCGGAGGAACTTGAGGAGTCGCAAAAGCAAGTCTTAAGTCTGGCTCAAGGAATAAAACAATAGTCTGATTACATGAGGGGCTCCCCCTCCCCAAAATGCTCTTAAATCTTGAAGGGTCGTGCCCAAGATTTTGTGTGCAGGTTCAAAACAAAGGAGTGTGGGCTCAACCGGACATGTCGCTCGCAGCATCTTCCGAATCGCTCCCGGACATGTTGCTGGCGTCGTCGCTAGTGTCGTCTTCACCATCATCGATCACGCCGCCTTCATCCGCCACGACCACCACTACGTCATCATCAGAAGAAAAATCCCTGACCAGAGCATCCACGTTATCGTCCACCCAGCGCGCCAGGTTGTCCCGGATAGCTCCGAGCACTGGGCGATGGCGGCGTCGAAATCGAAGTTGAGGTCGGCATTCTGAAGATGGCTAAAGGCGCAGGAGAACGCGCGTCCAAGGAGGCCCTAGCTCTTTTCCCCGACAAGCTCGCGAGCCCTCTCAGCCCGGTCCTCCAGGCATGTCACGACGTCGGTGAAGAAGCGAAGATGGCTGGCATAGTCCTCTGCGTGGGGTGAGGTGCGTGTTCGTTGCAGATGGCACCCAGCGTCTGGTTGGCCCTCACCATGAGGGCCAGGAGCATGGGAGTGTGCTCGCGTAGTAACGTGTGCCGGCGGAGTGCTTCCTCCCTGCTTTGCTATGCGAGGGACTCAACATCAGCAACCCGCCGCAGGAGCAGGAGTAGTTCGGCGCGGGCAGAGGCCAGCTCGGCCTGGATGGAGATTAGGGCCGCTGTAGCGGCCTTGTCGTGCTGCTCCGCCTCGTCTAGCCTCGATCTGAGGGTAGTGGTTCTGCCCTCAGCTTCGGCTTCCACGAGCTTTAGCTTCAGGTCGTGCCTGTTGGCGAGATCTGCATGAGCCGCCGCCACCCTGCGGTCGACTTCCTCCTGGATCGTGGCTTCATGCGCACTGGCGGCGTCCTCCACCTGGGCGACCTGACGCTCCCTCGTCTCCAACCGTTCAAGCTCGAGGTTGCGCTCCGTAGCCTCCAACATCAGCGCCTCCTTGCGTTTCAAGAGCTCCCCCTCTTAAGAGGGTGCCCCCTTCATCAACGCCAAGGCAGCTCTGCGCGCCTCGACCTGCCGCTCCAGGGAGGCGTTCAGAGCCCGGAGCTCCCCTTCGCGCTTCTCTGCAGCCTCGTGGCGGTGGTCAGCTTCCCTGGCTTCCTCCAAGGCCCGGGCACTGGCCTCGCGTGAGGTAGCAAGGGATGCCTCGGCCTTCGCGTTGGCGCGTTCGTGCTGGAGACGCCCAAGGTCGATGGCTACCTTCAGCTGATGCCATTCGTCCGCCAGCCGAAGGCCTTCTGTTTCAAGGCGGGCGTCAACATCCACGAGCTCCCCTGAGCCGGCTCAGCGCACCCATCGCTTCTCGGAGGAGCTCATGACGGACGGCGCTGCGCCCGCGTGCAAGTTTGAATGCGCGGCCAGGTCCGTCCTCCACGCCAAGGGTTGTTGGAGATGTTCGAAGTGGCGTGCCCACTCCTGGCAGGGGGCTGAGGGCCGGTGCTTTTCCGGCCGCCCTTCGGGCCTCGGCGGAGGCCCGGTGGGGCAGAGCCTCGTTGCTTGAAGGTGAGGCCAGAGACGGTGTCGCCCAACCACGGGCAAGGACCAGCGGTGGGGGCCTAGACACACTCTCCGCACCCTAGGTAGGACCAGGAAGGAAGGACGACAAGAGCGCAGGGTCAAGATGCCAGGCTGGCGCGTCCGCCTCCCCAGCAGGCTTCATGCCACGTGCGGCAGGTCGACATGAGGCGCCCAGGGTCAGTAGGGAGCCCGAGGTAGGCGGAGGCTGCTTCTCGGGAGACTTCATCGCCCTAGCAGGAGGGACCCTAAGGAACTATGGTTAGGTGGAGTAGCGGCGCTCAAGAAATTACAAAGATAAGGTACTCACTTGTCAATAGCGATGTACTTCCTCAGCTTCAATGGCCGGAAGGCGTCACCGCTGCAGCTTGGAGACCCCTTCCTCTTGCGGAGCGCTTCGAAGTTCGGTCGGAGCCGGCCGAAGCACTAGGTGCGGTCACCAATGACGGGCGCGGCTGGTGTGGCTCCTGAGGAGGTGACCTCAGGGGTGCTGGACTGCGTTGAGACCTCGGCCCCCGCCTCGTGGCGACTCGCTGGGGCCTCGGGGGCTTCAGCCTCAGGAGTATCGGATTGCGTCATCCCTCCGGCCGCTTCCTGAGGACGGCTCTCTCGGGGCCCGGGGGACGACCCTTCAAGAGCTCCGAGCAGCGCCGGTTCCTCGACAGCCGCGTCGTCAGCAGCCGATGGTGGTCACCCCCCTGCGCCCACTTCCCGAGGAGATCACCGCGCCGGTGGCGGGCAAGGGAGCCACGAAGACAGGGCTCTCGCGAGGCCCTTCAAGGCTAACCAGGCGTAGTCCCCATTCATCGAAGGGGGGCATGTACTTCACGAACTCCACCTTGTTCGAGCAGCAGTATAGAAGACAACCTTATTCCGGCAGGTTGGCTGGTGTTGGCTCACCCGTCAGGAGCTCGAGCATCGTGCACCGCGCCTTAGGGGCAAGAGCCGGCACCTGAAGCCTCATGCGGTCCCCGTAGTCGGAGAAGGTCCACATCGGCTGGGAGTGACGCTGAAGCGAAGCAATGCGGCACCGGATGAACTCCTTCACCACCATAGGTGTTGTCACCCTGAGGCCCTTCAGCCTGGCCAGCCAGTGCCAGACATGGGCGAGCCGCCGGTCGGTTAGCCTTGCATGCCCCCAGTCGGAGCTTGGGGCAGCCGGAATCCTCGGGAGCAGCAGCAAGGGATTGCGCACACCAACATCCACAAACACCCATTGCTTCCGAAAACCTCCGACGACGTGCGGGAGCTCAAAATCGATCCCCAAGCCGGCCGTCAGCGCCACAGCCTGAAGAGATACACACCCCGAGTGCTGGAGAGCATCTATCAGATGCAGAGAGAAGAAGTGGCGAAGCAAGGCCACGGAAGGGGCAATGCCCACCATGGCTTCGCATACGAAGGCGAAGACAGCAAGGAGGATGATGGATTGCGGATCAAGGTGCAGTGCGTTGATCTGATAATGTGAAAGCACCACATTGAAGAAGTCGGAGAAGGGAGGGATCAGACTGGCCCAGAGGGCTTGAAGATGGAGGGGGACCTCGGTGGCCGTCATGTCAATTTCAGCGCGGGAAGCAGGCCAGGCCACCATCGACCCCACTCAGTGTAATCGACAGCGAGCGTTGGGCGCACCTTGTCCATCGCTTCCTGGTTGAGCACCACTGACCGCTTGATAGTGGGCTCGAAGACGGGCGGCGTGGGGGCCGAGGTACGGGACTCCTTCTTCCCCTTCTTCTTCTGGCTTGGTGCCATGGCGACGGAGAGAGGTGGTTTCAGATCGCACCTGGGGAAAGGATCCGCTGTTTGCCGGAAGATGAGAGAGCTGCGGAGCACTTGCCTGTAATGGGGGCAGTGCTGTGTAGGCGACGGTGGCTGCTTAGCCAGGCGGAAATCGAGGCTGCATGGGGAAGTGGAGGCGCCCACGTCCCATCAATCGCCACACGTCAATCAAGGCTACAGGCTGTTGGGGCCCGCGGTGCTCCGCACTTGGCCCTTGGCTTCGCCTCGAAGACAAGTCCGAGCACGCCTTGGGCCCGGGGGCTACTATCGGCGTCCTGGGAACGGGGGTACCCAGACTTGCCTGCCTGCGGCCCAGGGCGTGGCTCCACCAACAGCTTGGTACGGCCCATCTTCATGAGCGACCACTCAAGACCCTCATGAGGGGCCAAGCCTCGCGAGGCGGACGACACAAGACCTCCTCAGGGGCCCTCACTAGGTTGGCTGCCGAGGAGCGGAGATATCTATGCAAGGGGCACCTCGCGAGGTGCATGTGATGTGAGCCATGACGAGCAACGCCAGGCGGGCGCCAGCGGGCACAGAGTACCCGTTGCCTCTTTGGTGCTAAAGGGGCAAGCACAGGCGAGGAGTCCCGAGGCGTCAGGCAAAGGTTTCCATATCAGTGCAACAAGACCAAGACTAGCAGGACGGCAGGACGGAGGTCACCGCGGAGCCCACGACGGCGTCACCACCAAAGCCTTTGGCAGGCGAAGACCACCTTTTGTCAGGATAGCTTGTACTAGTTGTCTCCCTTCAAAATTGGCCGTTGTGGGAGCCCTTCCCGCCTAATATTTGGGAAGAGGACCAGGGCCTCTATAAATAGGATTAGCCACCACCCTAGCGGGGGACAGATCATTCAGACCATCCTCGCACACACAAGATCACCGAGCTCAAGAACACCTCTCCTCGGGAGGCTGTTCATCTCTTGTACTGTTCATCCTCAGCCTACAAGGCAATCCACCACACCACACAGGAGTAGGGTATTACACCACAATGGTGGCCCGAACCAGTATAAACTCTCATGTCTCTTGTTCCTTGGTTTCGGCGAGCTAGGCCTTAAGATCGTCGCGAGAGCGAGCTAGGAAGAGAGAAATCTTCGTGCACACCCCAGTGTGCGAACCTCAAGGGTTTGCCGAAACCCAAAATCCGACAGAATGCCTTGATCTTCATCTCGCAGAAATTACTTTTAACGAGTACCAAGGCACCACACCAGAAATTAAATTCGCCAGGTTCTTTGTTGAGAAAGCAAGGTTGCTCAAGGTAATGAGGTTTGCCCTATATTTACTACGCAGAAGTGAATGGATTACTAAAGAGCACATGCATCTATAGTTGAATGGAAAAGGCTCTGCACAAGCTGAATTTCAGTATGTAACTTCATATGACAGATTATTCGGAAGTCACTGTATCGAGCCACTATATGACTTCTCCGTGGCTGTCCTTTCGCAGAAATAATGCATGAAAAAGATTCTGAAGAAGATGAATTTTATGTGTCTGAATAGTTTGAACCTTGTAATCTTTGAATTTGAACCTTGCAATAATTATAGTATTTGTTACATAACGTAATTGGATGTTTAGTTTGATCTTGCAATCATGTCTTGTTACAAGTATATATATGTTGTTCTTCTGTACATAGAGCATAGATGTTCTGCAGACAGAGCATAGATGTTCTGCAGACAGAGCATATCACATCGCACATGGACCACACTAGGTAACCTGGCGGCGATGAATTCATCAATCGCAAACGGTTATATACCAGCAAGCGTTTGCCCACAACACACATGGCTTATTCCATCACAAACAGCTCGGATGGATCAATTGTATGCCAAGTATCGCACACGCAACTCTAATCTGATTTGTGCTTGATGTCTCTGACATCGCTCGCATAGTTTGTCTTATTTTCCACTTATCATTGTGCCGGCCTCTGCTCGCAGCCCTCGGCAAGCTCGGCTCGTCATTAGGCGCCGCAACGCGCTGTGCTCGCCATTAGGTGCTGCGGGGCACTCTGCTCATGTCCATCGACGCGCTCGGCTTGTGGACAACTTTTCCTTGCGTGTTCAACTGCTATATGCATATATATGGTTGCTCGCCGTTGAGGCGACTGCGGAGCGCTCTACTCGCGTGCTCTGCCAGCGGTTGGGCCTGCGCGCGATCATGTCGGGGGGCCCATATGCATGCGGTTACGCCGCACACATCGCCACGCGATGCAGTTACGTGCGGCACGATGGAGTTATGCGCTGCAAATTAGAACTGCCATCCGAGCGTGCCGATATTCCAGGCCGTCCGGCTTCCCCTTTAATTCCCGCGGCCATTATAACCTTAGTCTCATCAACCTTTCGATCGCGCCACACAACACAACAAGCACACCCGCGACGACACATAGAGAGGGGATGTCTAGCGGCGCTCCAATGGAGTTTGGCGAGCATAAAGTGGACACCCACGTGAGGGAGACGGATCTCTCGGTGGTGTATACCATCGACCCGGCCGTGGTGGACGACTACATCAACAATGTTGAGCAGTTGCTTGCTCGAGACAAGTACAAGGTGGTCGGCATCTATCGGCGTTCTGGGAACGGGAGTCCCCAGACTTGCTTGCCCGCGGCCCACGGCGTGGCTCTGCGAGCGGGCCCGTACGACCCATCTTCACCAACAAGCACTCAAGCCCCTTGCGAGGGGCCAAGCCTCGCGAGGCGGACGACACAAGAGCTCCTCGGGAGCATCCTCACCAAGTTGGCTTGCGAGGGGCGGAGAGATCAAGGCAAGGCAAACCTCGCGAGGTTCTCATGACGTGAGCCATGACGATCGAGACCAGGCGGGCGCCAGGTAGGCGCCAACGCGTAGTGTCCTTGTTTCCTCTTTGGTGCTAAGGAAGCAAGCGCAGGCGTGGAGTACCGAGGCATCGAGCACAGGTTTCCATATCAGTGCAACGAGACCAAGACCAGCAGGACGGCAAGATGGAGGTCACCATGGAGCCCAAGGCTGCGTCACCACTAGAGCCTTTTGCAGGCGAAGACTGCTTTTGTCAGGATAAGCTGTACTAGCTGCCCCCTTTCAAATTGGCCGTTGTTGGCACCCTTCCCGCTCAATATTTGGGGAGAGGACTAGGGCTTCTATAAATAGGACTAGCCACCACAGTAGGAGGCATCTGATCTGGAGTCGATCCTTAGCCACACACCAAGCACAAGAACACCTCGCCTCAGGAGGCTGTTCTTCCCCTTGTACTGTTCATCCTCAGCCCAAGAGGCAATCTACCACCACACTGGAGTAGGGTATTACACCACAACGGTGGCCCGAACCAGTATAAATCTTGTGTCCCTTGTGTTGCGAGTTCGTCGAGTTAGCCCTTGAGATCTTAGAGAAGCTAGGACATGGATCGGTAGGGGAAGATCTTCGTGCGCACCCCAATGTTCGAACCTTGATGGTTTTGCCGGAACCCGTGATCCGACATTTGGCACGCCAGGTAGGGGTGCACCGAAGCTTCCCTTCCGTCGCTCCGCGCCCTGTTACTTCATCATCTCCATGGCGGACGCGCGCCGCGCTCGCGCTGAGCGCTGGGCTGCCCTCGCCGCCCGCGTTGCTCAGACGGCTCCCGTCGGCGGGCCACCCCGTCGTTCTCCGTCGCCTGCAGCCAACGCTACCACCGGCCCGGCGGGGAACTAGCAGCAAGCATCCTTGCTGCACCCCTCGGTGCGGCGGTACGGCGGCACCGCCACTCCATCGCTGATCCCGGCTGGTTCGTCATCCCACGCTCGTCGTGCTCCCGTGGATGCGCAGGTCGCGCTGTGCATGGCGCGCGAGCTCCTGCGTTACCACCCCGTCGAGGACCTCTACGAAGACTGGCTCGACCGCATCGCTGAGCTTGTCAACGCCGCAGGGGGCTCCCCTGCGCCGTCCCTCTCGCTACCTCGCCCTCCGCCAGCCGTGGGCGGCGTAGCCCATGGAGCGCCTCCACCACCTCTGCCCCAAGACGGAGTCTTGGCGCCAAGGCGCGCGGCCTCACGGCGCGACCTGCCACTTCCGGCTCCCGCGCAAGAAGAATGAAGCTGCCAAGAAGTCCCTAGGACACGAGAAAATGCCACCGCGCTCCCTGCGCCACCACGACAAGACCACGTGTCGCCTGCGGTGGCAGTGTGCGGACCCCATCAAGGACAAGTTCCCCACCAATGCAGAGTCCCGGTGACCACGGCAGGCTGCCGCGCCTTCACCCCTGAGCTGCTTAGCGTCACCTGGCCAGGCAAGTTCAAGCCGGATCTGCCTCCTCGCTACGACGGCACCCCCGACCCCGCGGAGTTCCTGCAGCTCTACAAGCTGAGCATTGAGGCGGCCAACGGCGACGAGAAAGTCATGGCGAACTAGTTCCCCATGGCTCTCAAGGATGGTGCCCGCTCCTGGCTCCTGAACCTGCCTCCAGGCTCAATCTCCTACTGGAACAAGATCCGCGACCGTTTTGTCGCCAACTTCCAGGGCACTCGCGACCTCCCACCGGCCGCGGGCGACCTGCACCGCGTCAAGCAACACCAGGAGAGACCCTCCAGAAGTACATCCAGCGCTTCAACAACGTTCGCCTAAAGATTCCCAAGGTGATGGACGAGGCCATCATCTCCGCGTTCTCTGATGGCGTCCGCGACGTCAAGATGAAGGAGGAGCTCGCCATCCACGAGGAGCTGTGCACGTCCCTGGAGCTGTTCAACCTGGCGACCAAGTGCGCAAGAGCTGATGAGGGGCGCCTCTCCCTCCTCGAGCTCCCGGCTGCGGACCCGGAGGAGAAGAAAGCCAAGGCAAAGGACGTGAAGCGCAAGGGAGCAGCCGTGCTCGCGGCGAAGCCAAACAACAAGCGCGGCAGAGACCAGCCCGAGTCATCCAAGAGCAGCTGACCGTTCTGCGCCTTCCATAACCTGCATAGCCACAACACCAGCGACTCTCAAGAGCTTAGAGCCATTCAAGAAGGACGCTTCGGTCGACGCCCCGAGCGGAACGACCGGGGCTATGGCCGAGGAGGAGGACGTGGTGGCGGACGCTGGGATGACGCTGGCAGGATCAGCCTCGCGAGGGCGTCTGGAGGGATCAGCCTCGTGAGGATCGTCCTCAGGGCAACGCCGGTCTTCCTCCACTACCTCCACCACCAAGAAGGAATGACGACCACCATCAAGACGAGGGGGCTGGGGGCTTCCAGGAGCCGCGTGCCATTGCCTGCATCTTGGGAGGAGCTCAAGCCCCAGCCTCGCAGCGTATCTTCAAACAGTTTGCTCGTGAAGTGAATGCAGCCCTCCCCAAGCTCGAGGCCACGCGCCCGCTCAGATGGTCCGAGTGCACCAACACGTTTAGCTCGGCAGATCAGCTCAAGTGCGCGGCTACCGTTGGCGCCCTCCAGATGCTTTGTTCACCAGTCATCAGCAATGTGCAAGTCACCAAGACTCTCATCGATGGCGGCGCAGGGCTCAACGTCATGTCTGTCGACACGTTCGACAACCTCCAAGTGCCGTATGACCAGCTTCAGCCCACCAAGCCTTTCTCAGGAGTGACCGATGGCTCCACTACCCCGATCGGGCAGGTCCGCCTTCCCGTCACCTTCGGAGAACGCAACAACTACCGCACCGAGCTCATTGACTTTGATGTCGCACACATCCGTCTGCCGTACAATGCCATCCTCGGGTATCCAGCCCTGGCCAACTTCATGGGGGTGACCCATCACGGCTACAATGTCCAAAAGATGCCAGGAAGCAGCGGAATCATCACAGTCCCATGCGAAGAAAGAGACGCGTTGTGCTCCCTCGAGCGTGCCTTCCAAGCTACAGCAATCGACGACCCCGACAGCAAAGGCGAGTGGCCTCCTGAGGCCACCCCCAAGAAGAAGAAGCAGCTGCTCCGCGCAGGGCCTCAGGCAAGCGGCGCCGCGTCTGGATCGGCGCCCGCGCCTAGGGCGCCTCCCTCCATCGCATAGGAAAGCGCGCCCAGCGCCCTTCTCAGGAAGGGCTCGAGGGCTCTCTTCTCGAGGGCCTCAGACCTTGCCAACATCACGAGGGAGGCGCTCGGGCACCACTTGGAGGCGTGCTTCATGGCACGTCTTCCTCAGGAGGACACAGGGCGAGGAGCGCCCACCGCTCAGGAGTTCATCACCAAGACCACCCAGCAGCTGCAAGATGCGAGGGCCATGCGCGGCAATCGCCGTTCACCTGACGCAGCCTCCCATCCAGGCGAGGATGCCGGGTTGCGTGTCTGCATCAACATCCCAGGGCTCAACAGAGCCGCGTATCAGGAGCCCTTCTGGCCTTCACGCATGGGACGCTGTGAGGGCCCACCGCACAGCTACGTCCGCATGCCCTTTGGCCTGCCGAGCGTGGCGTTCGCCTATCAGCGCAACTTGTGGCGCACCCTGGCGACTCAGGAGGCCAGGCACCATGCTGTCCTGACGGAGATGGAGACGGTCCTCAAGGAACCGCCTGGACCCCCAGAGCCTCCCGAGGCTCAGGGTCCCGGTGGCTCATGAGGAGCAACCCCTTCGCCGTGTACCTTCAGCTGCCCCAACATCCCTTCATCAACAAAACCAGGTGACATTTTCCAAGCTTATTTAGCTAGGAGCGCCCCCCGGGCTGCATCATTGCAAGCCCACGTGGGTCCGTCCCTGTGGCATGTGTCTTTTTCATGTCTTTAGCTTACCTTGCTGGGGGCGCCCCTCGGGCTGCATCATCCTCAAGCCGCTCGGGCCTGGCCCAGTGGCATGTATCTTCCCTGCATTTACTTAAGTCAGTATGCTTTCCATGCTTAACCTACCTATGACTATCACCTGCTTGATTCTCACCCTCCACGGGGGCTACTCACACTGGCACGACGCTTGTGCTCGGGTCCGTCCCTACAACATCGGCAAACCTGAGCGGTCGACCTCTAACTCGTGACACGTCCCGCGCACGTCACCTCACCAGGCCCTCAGTGCCTTCGTCTCTCCATGGAGCAACCGGCGGCAGACCGACAACCGTAATGGCAAACTGTGTCTCTCCTTGTGCTGGCTCGCAGGAACCTCCTGAAGATGCCGGCAGGCGGAACCGCGGGCTCCCTCTTCTCCCATGCAATCCGCTTGCGCGTTAACAGGGGGGCTCCGGAGCATCGCCACTCAAGAGCTCTTACTGGCTCTCCAGCCCTCACCCCTGGCCTTGACCACGGCACGTTACCTGGCATACCAGCGGCGACTGAGCTCGCTTGAGGGCCGGGACCTGAGGACGTAGAGCACGAAGGAGAGCGTGGAGAAGGGGGAGGCTCGCATGGACCTGGCTTAGCTGTGCTTCGGACGCCTATACACGAATCTGATGCATCATGAGGAATCGACCCCGGACCGTCAAGATAAGTCCCGAGCCCGGGTTGGCTAAACTGCTAAGGATTATGAACCATACTAACCGCAGCCCTGCTGCAGCAACGTCACCCCCTTTCTTACCTCTCGACGGCTGCTTGAGCGCTAAAGGGGACCTCCTGAGCATCGCGCCTCAGGAACTCTTACTGGACCTCGGGCCGCTCACCTCCTGGCCTTGACCACGGCACGCGACCTGACATACCAGCGAAGGTTGCAGCCTGCCTGGGGACCAGGACCTGTCAGCGTAGAGCACCAAGTCGTCGCGACGCCGGAAAGGGAGACCGAGCTGAAGCAGGACTCGTGCTCGTGCAAGTTCATAATAAGGACAATATTGACAAGAGACATTACAAACCCTTTACACACCCCCACGGGGCCCTTCTTGATTCCTCGCAGGGAACAAAAGGCAAGAACCTAGGGAGTCCTGTCTACACGCGCCCCTGTGGACGACGCCATCATCAACTGTGGGCCACCAGAGGCCGGCGCCAACCTCATCCAGATCGGCGGCAGCGGCCAGACACTGCAGCCCTGCTCCGGGCTCGGTGAGAGCTTGGGGGCACGTAGCTATCGTCGCTCATCTCCGGGGTCTCGTAAAGCTCGGGAGAATCGCTGGACTACCAAGTGTCGTTGCGGCTTCTAGAGGAGCCGCCGGCGACGCTGGCAACACTCTAGACGGCGGCCTTCTGCGTCGAAGATCTTGAAGAACAGCGTGGAGGCGCCGTCGTACACGAAATGGATCGCGAGGGCGCCCTCCGCGCGACACACTCGGGCAACCTCACCCCAGCCTCAGGTCGTGAAGATCTTTGCCGAGGAGACGGCCTCAACCTCCGCTCCAGTTGCCGGCGTGTCGCAGTCGGCGTGCTGCAGCCAACGCTCAAGAGGCCCCCTCGGCGGCATCTCAGCTGAGAAGAAGGAAGGGAAGCAAATCCAAGTGCTCGGGGGCATCGCCGCGCACAGCACGAGCTCGCGCGAGGAGTCCATGACGTGGACTCCAGGGGCGGCAACGCGCGCAACTGCAGCACGGCGACCATGGGCACGGCGCGCGCGCCGACGCTCGTCGCCTCTCCCTCCAGAGCCCCCAGCTTGGGCGTACAGGGGTAACGGATACCCAGGAGGAGGCCGCTCACACCAAGGCCTCGTCACCACCTGCATCGTTGCTGCGTCGCGGCGGTGGACCGGCCTCTTCTTCGGCGGGAGTGGCACCGGCCCGTCGAGGGAGTCTTCCCTTTCTCCGCAGCGGAAAACCTTCGGATGGGCGCCATTGGTGTCGTCAATGGAGTAGAGGAGGAGAAGCAAGCTGAATGGGAAGAGATGGGCGACGGGGGCTCTGCCCCCCTCCCAATTTATAGCAGGAGAAGGCCAACCAGCGCCCCCACGATCACAGGTAATGATGGTTTTTCCTTGCATGTCGCAGGGACTTGTCAAGTCGGGCAGTTGCCGAGGCAGCGTGGGGAAGCGGAGACGCCCACGTCCAATCAACCGCCACGCGTCGACCAAGGACGCAGGCTATTGGGGCCCGCGGCGCTCCGCACTTGACCTTTGGCTTCGCCTCGAAGTCAAGCCGGAGTGCGCCTTGGGCCCGGGGGCTACTGTCGGCGTTTTGGGAACGGGGGTTCCAGAGTTGCTTGCCTGCGGTCCACAGCGTGGCTCTACGAGCGGGCCCGTACGACCCATCTTCACCAACAAGCACTCAAGACCCTCGCGAGGGGCCAAGCCTCGCGAGGCGGACGACACAAGACCTCCTCGGGAGCATCCTCACTAGGTTGGCTCGCGAGGGGCGGAGAGATCAAGGCAAGGCAAACCTTGCGAGGTTCTCGTGACGTGAGCCATGACGATCGAGACTAGGCGGGCGCCAGCGCGTGCAGTGTCCTTGTTTCCTCTTTGGTGCTAAGGAAGCAAGCGCAGGCGTGGAGTACCGAGGTGTCGAGCAAAGGTTTCCATATCAGTGCAACGAGACCAAGACTAGCAGGACGGCAAGACGGAGGTCACCATGGAGCCCAAGGCGGCGTCACCACTAGAGCCTTTTGCACGCAAAGACTGCTTTTGTCAGGATAAGTTGTACTAGATGTCCCCTTTCAAATTGGCCGTTGTTGGCTCCCTTCCCGCTCAATATTTGGGGAGAGGACCAGGGCTTCTATAAATAGGACTAGCCACCACAGTAGGAGGCATCTGATCTTGAGCTGATCCTTAGCCACACACACCAAGCACAAGAACACCTCGCCTCAGGAGGCTGTTCTTCCCCTTGTACTGTTCATCCTCAGCCCAAGAGGCAATCCACCACCACCACACTGGAGTAGGGTATTACACCACAATGGTGGCCTAAATCTTGTGTCCCTTGTGTTGCGAGTTCGTTGAGTTATCCCTTGAGATCTTAGAGAAGCTAGGACGTGGATTGGTAGGGGAAGATCTTCGTGCGCACCCCAGTGTTCGAACCTTGAGGGTTTTGCCGGAACCCGTGATCCAACAGGATCGACCTCCAGTACACCAGCGGTCGTCCCAACATAGATCAGAAGGTTGCCGTCGCCTAGTTGTGCATGCGCCATCATGTCCTCATCTACCACTACTGCATGGCCATAGAGCCTTGCGACTGTTTCACCAGGTTTATCAACAGCACCGACTACAAGTTCGCTACGGGGGAAACAACCGACGATGTAAAAGCTCTCAGGGTTACGGGCTTGGCCTGCAAGAACCTTGTCGAAATCCGTGAGCACTACAGGGCCTGGGGCAGCACGAAGAAGGACTCCCTGGTTGAACTCGCCTCGGCCATCATTGACCCATACTACGAAAAGATGAAGCAGGATGCCAACAGAGCACGTCCCGTATCCTGGCACAGGGCCTGGATGCGGCAACTGGATGAACCTCACCTCTCGTTTGCGTCCAAGAGCATGTACACATGCTACGAGATGCACAGGCAGATCATTGACATGAGGAAGTGCCTCGTTACCGAGATCGACGAGGCCGGATCGAGCCACAAAGCAGAGCAGTGGCGGCAAGCGTCCCAAGAAGTAGATCATGATCAGATGATCGTTTATCCTACTTAATTATTCATGTAATATATAGTTGACTTTGGTGTGTGGAAATATCATGTGTGTAGTAGCCACCTATGTAGTCATGCATGTAATAGTTTGCATTGGTGTGTGCAAATGTCATGTGTGTAGTAGCCACCTATGTAATTGGATGTTTAGTTTGGTTATGCAACCATGTCCTTATAGGAGTGTGTGTGTGTGTTGTTGTTCTGTATGCAATCCCATCACCAAGTACTCATAGTCTTGAAGCTCAAAGTTGGCACTCTCCAATGTCGCACCGGCTCGTGATTCCTTCAAAACGAGCAAGAACAACAAACACTTGGAAAAACAAATGTGGTTAGCATTAGTGCAAAACCAAGCATTCAAGTGCTGATTCACCGAACAAGCGTTGTCATCATGCATATCATACGGCGTGACAAGGGATTGTGACATGTCATGTAAGCACATAAATTGAGCAAAATCAAGGACATCATGGAAACAAGCATGTAAATGTGAGGTAGCGATGCAAATATGTGTGTCAAGAGAATAAGCATCGACCTCAAGCTCATAGCAAGCATGCATAAGGCGCTCAACAAATGGTCTATGGTATGCATATGAAGCATTCACAACACCAAAATAAATGAAGTGTCCAAAGTGCAAGACTGTAGTGAATATAGTGTGGCACTCAACACAATAGAAAGAACAATTGTTCATCATGTGTGAGGCAATCAAATCATTCAAGCTAGTAGTGCAAAGATGCAACATGCTATAGGTAATCATGGCAATCATGTCATGTGAGCAAATAGTAGGCATAGGCAATGCACATGGCATATCGCAAGCATGGACACAAAGCAAGATCAATGTATCATCATAGGAATGCATCATAAATGAAACATGGCAAGAACAAGCAATATCTCCACCAAGCTTGCAAATACACATACAAGTAGTAGAATCAATCATCATGTGTAATGCAAAGCATGGGTCACAAATGCTTGGTAGAGGCATATGAATAAGCATGTCATGCAAAGTGAACATGGCAAGATGGGCATATAATATGTAATGGACAATAACCCATAGCCAAGTGAGGGCCATGTAGAAGAAATGCGCGAAGTTTTTGCGCGAAGAGAGCGGTGGGAAAGATAATCCATGGGATCCCAAGTCATCGTTGTTATCTAGAGCTCGTTTTGTCAACTCGTGGGATTGCGAGGTTGACAAGTATTTATGGGTACCTACACAAAACAAATACAAAGGAAAAATTGTGTGTTCGTGATAGATGTACACATCATCCATTATGATGCATACGTGCATGATTTGGTTAGAGGGAAACATCCAATGCTCAAATAAATGAGATGCGTGATATAGAAACATGTCATCCATCATGAGAGGTTTTGTCGTGGTATTCTCACGGGGGGGGGGGTGTGAGGCGACAGATGCCACAAGGGCTTAGTGTGAGGGTAAGACTGCTGCTGATAGGCCCGGGAGCGGGTATGCGAGTAGCACGCGCTAGTTTACCCAAGTTCAGGGCTCTCCGGAGAGATAACACCCCTACTCCTGCATGTATGAGTATCTATAGTATATCTGGTACAGGATGCTCCTGGAGCTGTATCTAAGGTCAGTGCCATAGGCATCTGATCTGTATATGCATCGTATGTGGCATGCTAGTGGCCGGCCATGCTCATGGCCGTAGCATGTGGGTGCTCATGCGTGAGTGTGAGAGTGAGTCCATCCCCTTTGGATGGATGGATGTGTGCCCATATATATAGGCATGGCTAGCTTAGGAAGTAAGCTAAGTGGTGGCATGGGCAAGGCATGGTGCATGTCATGCTTGTCCCCTAGGTCACTTCATAAATAGTGCCAGGGGACAAGTGACACTATACATGAGGGCTGGGGCGACACGTGAATAGTGCTCGGGTACAACCGTCTCGTCGGTGTCTTGTCGGTGTCGAGTCGGGCTGCAGTCGGCAGCCGACTGCTTGGCGTAGTCGGCAGCCGGCCAGGTAGAGCAGTCGGACGGGGAGCCGGCAGGAGCAGCGGGGCAGTCGGACTGAGGGGCTTTGCTAGCCCCGATGTCTTGAAATATTGTCTTGCCGTCTTCGGGGTACCCGTGGCCAATTACTCCGACAGTAGCCCCCAAGCCTCCGGGCAACTTGGCAAAGTTGGGCGGAGGTTTTTTGGCGGGTGTTCATGGAAATGATCATGCAAAAAGACAAAGTTAGTCCACGCAGGTATATCAAATGATTGCTTTTATCATTGCAAGTTTTATGCGGAGGGTGCCGACTCGGTTTCGTCCGAGCCCCCTTCAATCTTTTTCATGTTCCCTCCACTCTTTGGCTTGCTCTCGCTTACCGGACAGCCGCTCTGCGGTCTGTGGCTGAGAGTGGGCCGCGGAGTGGAGTGTACAATACTCAGACTCTGGGAGCGAATTTAACCGAGCAGATACTCATAAAGAAAACGGCCGGGGTCACCCGAACCGTTTTTCTTCCCGGACGTTTTTCGCGTGAGTGGCCTCCAGCGTTCACTCTTGCTAGCCGGACAGCCGCTCTGCGGTCTGTGACTAAGAGTGGGCCTTTGGTACCACGCACGCTACTAAGCCGTCTGCGGGAACAAACGTCTCAGGCCAAGCGGCCAGCCCCCGGGCCAACTCTGGCTGGCGCCGGGGCGAACAGTGCTGCAACTGTAATAAAATGCGGAGATAGCCCCCGAGCGTCGCTCGGGGTTATCTGTGCTCTCGCGGTGAAAAAATATGCGGGTGAAGAGCTCACGTTGGTTTTCGTGTAGCCGAGGCGGAGTTTGCCGAAGACAGCCGGCGTGGCTCGGCGCTCGCGGAGCGCACCCGAGCACCCGCTGGGTGTTGCCTTCGAGCCCCCGGGTGCTCGAAGGGGGTTCCCGGCCGGTCAGGCTCGACTGGCCAGGCAGCGAGGCATCTTGCAGCGCCCTTTTTCTTCTTCTACCGGCTGCTGGCAGCCGGACGAAACTCTTCTCTTGTCTGCAATCTTCCGTGGGGGCGCGCCAGCGCACCCACTGGGTGTAGACCCCGAGATTCGGGACGACTGCTGAGCAGTCGGGCCGGATCTTCCGGCAACTACTTTGTCTTCTTCCTCGCGGGGGCGCGTCAGCGCACCTGCTGGGTGTAGCCCCCGAGATTCGGGCCGACTGCTGAGCAGTCAGGCCGGATCTCCCGGCAACTACTTTGTCTTCTTCCTCGCGGGGGTGCGTCAGCGCACCCGCTGGGTGTAGCCCCCGAGTTTCGGGCCGACTGCTGAGCAGTCAGGCCGGATATCCCGGCAACTACTTTGTCTTCTTCCTCGTGGGGGCGCGTCAGCGCACCCGCTGGGTGTAGCCCCCGAGATTCGGGCCGACTGCTGAGCAGTCGGGCCGGATCTCCCGGTGACTACTTTGTCTTCTTCTTCGCGGGGGCGCGTCAGTGCACCCGCTGGGTGTAGGAGGCAGACCAGCCGGCTTGGCACTGCCGACAGTGCGGGTCACGACTGACCGTCCGAGGCGGACGAATCATCCGGACGGGTGTTTTTTTCTTCTCTGTGTCCCGGCCGACTTCTTTCTCTCTCTCTCTTTTTTTTCCAGTCCCAGCCGGCCCTCTTCTCTTTTATCTTCTTCACACTGGTTGAATAGTCGGCAGGAGTGGGCAGGGAGCCGGTAGCCGGTCAGCCCGGCCGGGTGGTGGGTGAAGCCGGGTGGCGGGCGGAGCAGGCCGTCCGGGTGGCGGGAGCCGGCCGCGCAGGCGCGGACGGGGAGTCGGCGGCCGGGTGGCGGGACTTGGGCGACTTGGCGCGGTGCGGACGGCGGCCGGCGCGCCTGAGGTAGCAAGGGCGCGGGAGGCAGCCGGCCCGTCGTGGAGGCGGAGCAGCCGGCCAGGCGTAGGCGGCGTGGTGGAGCGGCCTCGCGTGACGAGGCCAGGAGGGGGCACGCAGCGCGAGGAGGACCCGGCGCTCGGGGCGGGAGGCCGGAGTTGGGCGCAGCTGCGGGCGCGAGGAGGCCGGGCTCGGGGCCGGCTAGGCGAGAAGGCGGAGCCGGCGCGGAGATCCCGGGGAGGCGGCGCGGGGCCAGCGCGGGGTGGCATCCCGGCGGGCGTGGGAGGAGCTGAGCAAGACGGCGCGGCCGGCTAGCGGCGAGCCAGCCACGGGGTGGGCGGGAGCCGGCCGGGCCTGCCGCAGCCGGCGTGGGAGCAGGCGGCCGCGCAGTAGCCGGCGCGGGAGCTAGCCGGATCCAGCCAGGCGCGGGGCGCCGTCGGGGAGCCGGACTCGGCCGGGAAGCGGGGCGCGGCAGGAGCCGGCCGATGGAGGGAGGCGGTCGTGGCCGGGCCGCATTGCCGGCAGGCCAGGCTTGGAGTCGGCGCGGGGCACGCCCGCAAGGTGGAGCGAAGCCGGCACGGGGGAAGAGCCGGAGCCCGGTGCGTGTGCAGGCCGGGAGCGGCCGGACCAAGCGGCGGTGCGGACGCCAGGGGCAACCGGCGCGGTCGGAGGCGGCCGCGTGGCGACGCAGTAGACCAGTCGGCCAGGCCAGCCGGGTGGTCGCAGTCGGCACGCTGGAGGCGGGCGTGGACGAGGGCCACAGGGACCCGGCGGAGGACGCGCGTGGCGCTGATTTGCCACGGCTATCGAGGTCGCCGGCTGCGAGACTGCGAGGAGGCGGCACGAGGGAGTCGGCCTCGCGGGAGGAGGTCGGAGGCGGGGGCGCCGGCGACCCGGCGGCCGTGTGTTGCAGGAGGCGGCCGAGGGCAGCGGCGAGGCGGAGCCGGACGGCCGCGTGGCGGCGACCAGGAGTCGGCCGAAGCGAGCAGGCGGGCAGAGGCGGACGGAGCAGACTCCGAGCCGGCGCACACCGCGAGTCGGACGCACCCACAGGCAGAGCAGACAGTGCCGGCTAACGGGACGCAGTCATGGCGACTCGGGCAAGGAGGCGCTCAGACGGAGCGATGCCAGGGAGGCAACGGGGGTCAGCCAGCGCATGCGCGCGTACGCGCGGGGGGAGCGATACTGAGGTGTACAGACACTAACCAACTCGTATCCGGCTAAGAAGTGTAGAGCCATTATCTAACTACTATCTGCGTAAGAGATGGCCATTGTCTGGCTTGTGTCTGGGGATTATCTGGCTAGTGTATGGCCAATGGTTTGACCATTGTCTCACTTGCATCTAGCTAGCTTGCGTAGATGGTGTATGGGTGTTCCGGCCGGAGCAAGGCGCAACACGGAGGGAAGTAGGCGCGAGCGGCGCGTGGATGGACACGGCCGACCGAAGCGAGGCCCCACGCACGGCGCGCGCGCGGACGGCCGGCGTCGCAACGGTGGTGGTGACGAAGGCGACGAGGCCGACGACGAGGACGCGCCGTCCCGCGCGGCCGCTCCGGGGGCGGGTCGAAGTCGAGCCCCCGAGCGCTACCGGAGAGACGGCGCGACGCCACAGCGGTGATGGCGAAGATGGTCCCGCCCGGACTGCGAAACCAGCAGCAGCGTGGTAGCACAGTAATAGTACCACCCCACGGTGGGCGCCAACTGTCGTGGTATTCTCACGGGGGGGGGGGGTGAGGCGACAGATGCCACAAGGGCTTAGTGTGAGGGTAAGACTGCTGCTGATAGGCCCGGGAGCGGGTATGCGAGTAGCACGCGCTAGTTTACCCAGGTTCAGGGCTCTCCGGAGAGATAACACCCCTACTCCTGCATGTCTGAGTATCTGTAGTATATCTGGTACAGGATGCTCCTGGAGCTGTATCTAAGGTCCGTGCCATAGGCATATGATCTGTATATGCATCGTATGTGGCATGCTAGTGGCCGGCCATGCTCATGGCCGTAGCATGTGGGTGCTCATGCGTGAGTGTGAGAGTGAGTCCATCCCCTTTGGATGGATGGATGTGTGCCCATATATATAGGCATGGCTAGCTTAGGAAGTAAGCTAAGTGGTGGCATGGGCAAGGCATGGTGCATGTCATGCTTGTCGCCTGGGTCACTTCATAAATAGTGCCAGAGGACAAGTGACACTATACATGATGGCTGGGGTGACACGTGAATAGTGCTCGGGTACGACCGTCTCGTCGGTGTCTTGTCGGTGTCGAGTCGGGCTGCAGTCGGCAGCCGGCTGGTTGGCGTAGTCGGCAGCCGGCCAGGCAGAGCAGTCGGACGGGGAGCCGGCAGGAGCAGCCGGGCAGTCGGACTGAGGGGCTTTGCTAGCCCCGATGTCTTGAAATATTGTCTTGCCGTCTTCGGGGTACCCGTGGCCAATTACTCCGACAGGTTTGTTGTTATGTATAGCATAATGGAGACTCAAATTGTGTAATGCATCATGAGAAATACGTAGATCATTGTTATTCATGGAATGCATATGGTGCACGCAACCATGGGAATCATGCAAAGTATGGAATGCATCAAAATCTCCTAATATGTATGAGGAAACTATGGGGGTCTCCTCATGAGCATTCTTGGAAACATCACATTGAGAATATTGACAACATCCAAAACAATGCATATCCGAAGCTAGGTGGTCATGGCATGGCATATGAGATAAATGATGCAAAGGGACCATATCAATATCATCACAAGAAAAATAAATGCCAATAACCATTTGCTTGTCATCTATGCCATATGTGAAAATTGGGTTAATCTTAATGGCATATGCATAGTTACTATGAAGAGATTGCAAGTATGACATATGATTTATCTCATGCATAGCATATTACAAGTCAAGCGGATTGTCAAACATGATGTGACAGAGAGAATTATCACAAGAAATCCTATGTAACATGGCATCACAACCAATAGACTCCACATGGAAATAATCAAAGTCATCATAAATGGGTAAATCATCGCATGGGGAAGTCGAACTAGCATAAAGCATGGTAATAGCTAGATCAACATCATGCAAGCAATCAATGTCAAGAATGTCAGTGGGACTAGATCATCACCTTCACCTCTTTTACCTTTCTGAATCCGCTCATGTTGTGTAGGTGAGGTGGCAAAGACCAAATGGTGGTCATCTTCATCTTGATGGAACCATGTGGGGATGCATCATATTCCACAATGGCCATCGTCTTGTCCATAGGAAGGACGAAGTCGTCGCGGATTGGCGCATCATCATAAATGAGACCTAGCATAAAATGAGAAGACACAATAGAGGTAGAGGTTAAGTTGTTAGAAATCAAAATGGTCTCACATGCCCTATCAACTATCTCACTCTCTCTATGTTGTGGTGGTTCACTCACTCCCTCAAGATAGGTGCACTCAAAGTCACACATGGTGGAGTCAGTCCTCTCACTCAAGTGGTGGGGTCGTGGCTCTCCTCACATGGGAATTGGGGCAACACGTCATATATGAGGCTACTGGTGAAGTCACTCTCACTCTCAAAATGGTGGCATATGTCACTCAAGTCATCATACGTTGCCTTGGTCGAAGGAGAACCCCATGCTCAACCATCTCGTAGTCATCATTCAAGGATGTAGGCCGAAGATGGCACATCATCACTCTCGTCGTTGATGAAGGCCAAACATGGCACATCATCACTCTCATCGTGGATGAAGGCCGAAGATGGCACATCATCACTCTCATCGTGGATGAAGGCCTAAGATGGCACATCATCACTCTCGCCGCCAATGGTGGAAACATCATCTTGGAGCTCAAAGGGCTTGGACATCTCGGTGGTACTACCCTCATGCTCGACGTCTTGAGGTGTGGTCGTCGTGAAGTGAGCTCGGGGGCGAGTATACTTGGACTTCTTGAGTTCTTGCTCCGCCTTGAGAGCACAAATGTAGTTGTTGTCGAGGGACTTGTAGTTCTCGAGGAAGACAATCTTGGAGATGTCGTTGTTCAATCCCATCATGAAGTAGAACTTCATCCAAATAGGGTCGTCCACACCGGCTCGTCGCAAGGCTTTGTTCATCTTGAGGAAGTACTTGTCGAGGGACTTGGATCCTTGGATGGTGTTCTCCAATTGGCGTTGAAGATGTTCCATGTAGGTGGAAGGCAAAAACTCCCGCCGCATAGCTTTCTTCATCTTGGGCCAACTCATGTCAAAGGTCTTCGAAGGTCTATGAAGCCACCATGTCGACACGTAGTCGTGGAAGTTACTTGAGGTGCACTTCACTTGGTCTTTGTAAGGGACTTAGCGTAGCTTGAGGTAGTCGTCCATCTTGCGCTCCCACTCGAGATACTCCTCGGGGTGTTGAGTCCCATATAAAGGAAGCTCGTGATTGGTGTCGAGGTTGTAGTAGCTCGTGGAAGTCGCAGACTTGAGCTTGGGGAGCTTCTCTTGAGCGTAGTCTTGATGTGCTTGTAGGCGAAGATGCCGAATGTCCAAAGGCAGAGATGCCTTTAAGTTGCTTGGAGAAGATGCCAAGTTAGACGGTGAAATCGTTGAGCGGTTGTTGGTGTTGAGCTCTTGACCTTCGCATTCTTGTTGGTGATGGTGTCAATGCCGATGTGACCTTGCCGGATATGGTAGCTTGGAAGGATGCGCACTAGAGCGTCTTCTCCAAGATGAGGAAGATCTCTTGTAGGACTTGATGAGGACCTTGAGCTCCTCCATTTGAGCATCCATCTTGGCGTCCAAATTGTTCTTCATGGCATCGATCTCGTCGTAGTCGTGGTAGACCGGAGATGAAATGCCTTGCCTATCCATCACAAGACTCGAGCAAATGTGAGTGGAAGAAAGAGAAGAACTAGACCAAATGTACCTTTCCAATGTTGAAGATGGATCAATAATCACTCAATAATGTATCAAGGAAATAGCACAATTGGTACCTGATCTTGTCAGTTCTCACACCTACACAAGTAAAGATTATGGTGGAGCTCGGTGAGGATAGTGGCACAAAAATTTGATGCAAAATGTTAGCAACAATCAATAATATTAGAAAAGATTCACAAATTCGCAAGTGAAACAAGTAGACCAATAGCAATATGTGGCACACGGAAACACACACGGATAGATAAATGGGCTCGTGCAACCAAGGAATGAGCACAAAATGTGGTATCCACGAAAAACGCTCGTGTTCCACAACTCAAGAGAGACGCTAGCACGATTGCTCAATAGGCGGATACGACACTTGTGAATAACCTATAAGGTGCAAAATGTATGAGCTTTCTATCCCAAGTATGCTATTTGTATGATGTTCTTGGTGTTCTTCACAAGATGATCCAAGATGATCGGATATGACAATCTTATGTGCAATGTGGTATGATGCTATGGCTATTGCTTACAAGCTCTTTGCTCTCTTTTTCTTTTGCTTAAAAGCTTATTCCTTCTTTTTGATATGGCCACTATGCGAAATGCACAAACCAAGAGAGCAATTGTGTATATGCGGGAACAATCTTGTGACACAAGGGATGATATGATGATACCAAGATGATACCAATGTGATATGGTATGTATGCAATGGAAGGTACGAGTCACTAATGTGCACAAGTAACGTTGCCGGCAATACTCAATGGCTAGTCTCGATAGGCAAGTGACGCAAAAATGGGCTAAGGGGTTAACAATGTAATGGCAAGAATGTACAATGAAGGGATACCATGATACCAAGATGATATAGAGGTTACCGTTCATGCTTATGGTTAGGGTGTCAAAATGGTGAAGTGGTCGATGATGAATCCTTGGCGCAGTTGAGTGGTGGTGTTGTCGATGTCGAACCATTCCTAGTTAGCCGAAATACCCTAGGAAATGGAAAAACCGCAAACTCAAAATCTCAAAGGAAAATGTCAAATGGTGGTAGCGGAATGCGTAGGTGGTTCCGAAGTTAGCAATGCGGAAGTGGTGGTGGTGGTTGATGATGAAGCAACCGTCCCTAAGTAGCCAAAACACCTTAGGAGACTCAAGTCACCACTCAAGCAACCACAAATGCTATAAGGATCAAAATGGGTTAGGTTGCGGAAAGCTATGGTGGTTTTGCGGATGATATGGTGGATGGCCAAGGCAAAGATGCCAAAATGGCAAAATTTTGATGGAGTCAAATGATGTTGGAACCTATCTATATGGATGGGGGATGTCAATAGCTACTGAACGAGCTAAAGAACGTTCAAAACGGACTTCGAGAGTGAAAGTTATGGCCAAAACGGTGTTTGGAAGTGGGCTGAAACTGGAGGGTGCGGGTGCCCGGGGGTCGGAGGTGCGGGCACCCGGGGTGGTCAGCGGGGTTGGGCGGAAGAACTGGCGGGGGGTCCGGGTGCCCGGGGGTAAGGGGTGCGGGCAGCTGGGGTGGTCACCGGGGATGGGCAGGGGGGTCCGGGCGCCCGGGGTTTGAGGTCCGGGTGCTCGGGGGTGACGGATTTGGGCGGAAATTTGTGGGAAAATGGGAGAAATTGGTGGATTTCGTGGTGGGAAAGGTGGAGATGGATGGGGGGAAGGCTAGATCCACTTGAAACCAAGCAAATCCATGGATCAAATCCAATAAAACCTCATGAAACCAACAAATCACAAAAAAAATTTGGGGCTATTTTTGGTGAGGAATTTTCGAAATTGGGGAAGAACACAAAAAAATTAGGCTAGAGAACAAGAAGGGGGGCTCCAATTTCGCGGGAAACCATGGCTCATGATACCAAAATGTTGTAGGGTGGAACCCTAGATGGATATCTTTCACGAATTGGAGAGGAAATCCCGAAGAACAAGAAGAACACAAAGGGGGAAAACAAGAGGAACACTCAAATTGACTTGATCCAATCACACATGTGCTAGATCCAATCACATAAAGAGAGATACAAAGGTCCAAATCCAACACAAGAAGATACAAGAGGTAACTAGTTCATCCCAATCCTATGAGGAAAGAGGTCTTGATGACCCTATGATGGGGATCCTTCTCCAAGAGGAGGGATTGATCTCCAATAGGAGCTTCTCCAAGAGGAGGGCTTGATCTCCAAGAGGAGCTTCCCCAAGAGGAGGTCTAGGTCTCCAAAAGGAGCAAGATGAGCAAAGCTCTCTCTTTGTCTATCAAATACTTTGCTATCCTCCCAAATGAGCTAGGGGAAAGGGTTATATAGAGTAGAGATGAAATTGGTGAAGAAGAGGGGTACAATGGTCCGAAACACAAAGTGCACTCAGGCACTCTTGGAGGGGTCCAGGCATCCGGGGTCGTCGGGGAGTAGAAGCCCGGGCACCCGGGGTGGCGCTTGGGAGGGGGGCCGGGCACCCGGTGGTCGGGGTGCGGGCACCCGGGGTGGACAGAGGGGTCGTGCCCTTTGGCGCCGTGCTCCGGGCACCCGGGGCATAGGAGGCCCGGCAACCGGGACGGTGCGAGGCCTCTGGTGTTTCGCGTCTTGGGGTCCCTCTTCCTCCTCCGTCTCCCTTCTTCGATGGTGTAGATGTTCTCTTTTACTTGAACTCCTCCTCGTCGTCAATGAGGCTCCGGTAATACCTATGCATGTACACGAGAGGGATGTCAAGTAGTATACCATCCTCGAAGGGGTCAAGTGAACACGTGTAAAGGAGATGATTAACCTTTATGTATGTAAAGTAGATGTCGCATGTGTCACTTGCCGAATGGACTCTTGACATGGTGATGTCCGTAGGATGCTCCGCATCAAGTAGTTTGTTTACCCATCGTATGTTTCTTTCAAGAGAGAAGCCTCTAGTGAAACCTATGGCCCCCGGGTCTATTCTTATCATATTATTTTCAGATCTATAAAACCAAAAACCCAAAAATACCTTGCTGCAATTTATTTATCTTTACTTTATTTTACACTTTTACTTATCTTTTATATCAATCTCTATCATATCTCACCCTTGCTAGTGACCGTGAAGGGATTGACAACCCCTTTTTGTGTTGTGTGCAAGTGTTTGTTAGTTTGTGCAGGTGCATCTATTGGAGACTTGTGTGTTCCTCCTACTGGATTGATACCTTGGTTCTTAAGTGAGGGAAATACTTATCTCTACTTTGCTGCATCACCCTTTCCTCTTCAAGCGAAAAATCAACGCAATCTCAAGAAGTAGCAGGAAGAATTTCTGGCGCCATTTGAAACCTTCTTTTTGTAGTCTCGTGTTGGGCCTGCAAGCGTAGAGTTTGATGTCTACTACCCAACCTTCTTCTTGTAGACTCGTGTTGGGCCTGCAAGCGCAGATTTTTGTTGGATAGTAGCAATTTTCCCTCAAGTGAATGAACTAAGGTTTATCAATCCGTGGGACGCATAGGATGAAAATGGTCTCTCTCAAATAACCCTGCAACCAAATCACAAAGAGTCTCTTGTGTCCCCAACACACCCAATGCAATGGTAAATTGTATAGTTGCACTAGTTCGGCGAAGAGATGGTGATACAAGTGTAATATGGATGGTAGATATAGGTTTTTGTAATCTAAAAATATAAAAACAGCAAGGTAACTAGTAACAAAAGTGAGATAAGACGATATTGCAATGCTTGGAAACAAGGCCTAGGGTTCATACTTTCACTAGTGCAAGTTCTCTCAACAATGATAACATAACTAAATCATATGGCAATCCCTCAACGTGCGACAAAGAGTCACTCCAAAGTTCCTATCACGGAGAACATAAGATGAAATTGCTTGTAGGGTACGAAACCACCTCAAAGTTATTCTTTCCGATCAACCCATTGAGCTATTCCTATAAGTGTCACAAACAGCCCTAGAGTTCGTAGTAAAATTACACCATATAAAACACATCAATCAACCCTAATGTCACCTAGATACTCCAATGTCACCACAAGTATCCGTGGGTCAATTATACGATATGCATCAAACAACTTCAGATTCATAATATTCAATCCAACATAAAGAACCTCAAAGAGTGCCCCACGATTCCTACCGGATAAACAAGGACGAAAACGTGCATCAACCCGTATGCATAGATTACCCCAATGTCACCTCGGGAATCCGTGAGTTGAGTGCCAAAACATACATCAAGTGAATCAATAGAACACCCCATTGTCACCACGGGTATCCCACACAAGACATACACCAAGTGTTCTCAAATCCATAATAGCATTCAATCCGATAATAGTGAAACCTCAAAGGTAAAACTCAATTCATCAAAAGAAGGTAGAGGGGGAGAAACACCATATGATTCAACTATAATAACAAAGCTCATGGTACATTGACATCGTGCCAAATCAAGAACACGAGAGAGAGAGAGAGAGAGAGAGATCAAACACATAGCTACTGGTACATACCCTCAGCCCTGAGGGTGAACTACTCCCTCCTCGTCATGGAGACCGCCGAGATGATGAAGATGGCCACCGGTGATGGTTTCCCCCTCTGGCAGGGTGCCGGAACGGGCTCCCGATTGGTTTTTCATGGCTACAGAGGCTTGCGGCGGCGGAACTTCCGATCTAGGTTTATTTCTGGAGGTTTCGGGATATATAGGATTTTTTGCGTCGGTTTCACGTCAGGGGGGTCCACGAGGCAGCGGCAAGGCAGGGGCGCGCCCTAGGGGGGCGCCCTCCACCCTTGTGGTTGCCCCGGGACTCCTCTGGTCCATCTTTGATGCTCCGTGGGCTTCTTCTAGTCCATAAAAAATCACCATAAATTTTCAGCTTGTTTGGACTCCGTTTGATATTCCTTTTCTGTAAAACTTAAAAAGAAAGAAAAAACAGAAACTGGCGCTGGGCTCTAGGTTAATAGGTTAGTCCCAGAAATAATATAAAATAGCACATTAATGCATATAAAACATCCAAAATAGATAATATAATAGCATGGAATAAGAAATTATAGATACGTTGGAGACGTATCAAGCATCCCCAAGCTTAATTCATGCTCGTCCTCGAGTAGGTAAATGATAAAAATAGAATTTTTTATGTGGAATGCAACCTAACATATTTATCAATGTAACCTTCTCTATTGTGGCAAGAATATTCAGATCCATAAGATTCAAACCAAAATTTTAGTATTGACATAAAAACAATAATACTTCAATCATACTAATAAAGCAATTATGTCTTCTCAAAATAACATGGCCAAAGAAAGTTATCCCTACAAAATCATATAGTCTGGCTATGCTTTATTTTCATCACACAAAGTATTTCATCATGCAAAACCCCGATGAGAAGCCAAGCAATTGTTTCATACTTTTGGTGTTCTCAAACTTTTTCAACTTTCATGCAATACATGAGCATGAGCCATGGATATAACACTATAGGTGGAATAGAATATGGTGGTTGTGGAGAAGCCAAAAAGAAGGAGATAGTCTCACATCAACTATGCGTATCAACGGGCTCTGGAGATTCCCATCAATAGATATCAATGCGAGTGAGTAGGGATTGCCATGCAACGGATGCAGTAGAGCTATAAGTGTATGAAAGCTCAACAAGAAAATAAGTGGGTGTGCATCCAACTCGCTTGCTCACGAAGACCTAGGGCATTTTGAGGAAGCCCATCATTGGAATATACAAGCCAAGTTCTATAATGAAAAATTCGCACTAGTATATGAAAGTGACAACATAGGAGACTCTCTATCATGAAGAACATGGTGCTACTTTGAACCACAAGTGTGGTAAAAGGATAGTAGCATTGCCCCTTCTCTCTTTTTCTCTTTTTTTTATTTTGGGCTCTTTGGCCTCTTTTTTTGTTTTTTTTGTTTGGGCTCTTTGGCCAATTGATTATTATTATTATTATTATTATTATTATTATTATTATTATTATTATTATTATTATTATTATTATTATTATTATTATTATTATTATTCGTCCGGATCCTCATCCCAACTTGTGAGGGAATCATAGTCTCTATCATCCTTTTCCTCACATGGGACAATGCTCTAATAATGATGATCATCACACTTTTATTTAATTACAACTCAAGAATGACAACTCGATACTTAGAACAAAATATGACTCTATATGAATGCCTCCGGCGGTGTACCAGGATGTGCAATGACTCAAGAGTGACATGTATAGAAATTATGAATGGTGGCTTTGCCAGAAATACGATGTCAACTACATGATCATGCAAAGCAATATGACAATGATGAAGCGTGTCATAATAAACAGAACGGTGGAAGTTGCATGGAAATATATCTCTGAATGGCTATGGAAATGCCATAATAGGTAGGTATGGTGGCTGTTTTGAGGAAGGTAAATGGTAGGTGTAATGCACCGGCGAAAGTTGCACGGTACTAAAGGGGCTAGCAATGGTGGAAGGGTGAGAGTATGTATAATCCACAGACTCAACATTAGTCATAAAGAACTCACATAGTTATTGCAAAAGTTTATTAGCTATCGAAACAAAGTACTACACGCATGATCCTAGGGGGGATAGATTGGTAGGAAAAGACCACCGCTCGTCCCCGACCGCCACTCATAAGGAAGACAATCAATAAATAAATCATGCTCCGGTTTCATCACATAACGGTTCACCATACATGCATGCTACGGGAATCACAAACTTTAACACAGTTATTTATACCAATCCACAATTACTCACTAGCATGACTCTAATATCACCATCTTTATATTGCAAAACAAATGCAAGGAATCAAACTTCTCATAGTATTCAATGCACTTAATGAAAGTTTTATTATATGCCTCTTAGATGCCCATCATATTAGGACTAAATTCATAACCTAAACAAATTAACAGACTGTTTAAGACTCTCAAAATAATATAAGTGAATCATGAGAGTTCATCAATTTCTTCAAATAAAACCACCGTTGTGCTCTAAGTGAAGCACTAGAGCAACTAACAAACTACTCCAAAAATATATAAGTGAAGATCAACTAACTAACCGTTGTGCTCTATGTGAATAATTATTTAGCTATGTGAAGACTCTCTCTCATAAGTAAAATTTCAGATCTTAAGTAATTTATTCAAACATCAAGCAAAACAAGATAAAATGACATTCCAAGGATAGCACATATCATGTGAAGAAGAAAAAACTTAGGGTCAACCAATACTAACCGATCATTGTTGACGAAGAAAGGTGGCCAAGCTTAGATGCTCGAGACTTCTTGAAATATTAATTAGGGATGCCTTGGGCATCCCAAAGCTTGAGCTCTTGTGTCTCCTTAATTCCTCTCATATCATAGTTTCTCGGAATCTTAAAAACTTCATGCACACAAAACTCAACAACAACTCGTGAGATAAGTTAGTATAAATCCATGCAATACCTTATCATTCTCTACTGTAGAAAATCACTAAAATTATAATTTGACATTGCGTGTTAAATTCCTCTGCATATTTAATACTCCCATCCTGAAATAGAATCATTAAACAAGCAAACATATGCAAATAATGCAAACATAACAGCAATCTGTCTAAACAGAATAGTCTATAAAGAATGCAAGAGGAATCATACTTCCCTAACTCCAAAAATTCTGAAAAATTATCACACTGTAGAAAATTGGTTTTTACTCATGATGTAAAAATTTCAAGATTTTATCATGTTATGACTATTCACAAATATTCAGACAAGGATAGAAAACTTTCTCTTTTCAAAACAACAACATACTGACTTGGAAAATAAGCATGGTAAAGGCTATACTTGACCTTTTTATTGAACTAAAAGAAGCAAAACATTACTCTAAATAACAGCAAGCAAATCCTAATAAAAGAAAATGATGCTCCAAGAAAAACACGTGACGAATAAAAATATAGCTCCAAGTGAGGTTACTGATAATGTTGGAGACGAAAGAGGGGATGCCATCCGGGGCATCACCAAGCTCAGTTGCTTGGATCTTCCTTGAATATTAACTTGGGGTGCCTTGGGCATACCCAAGCTTAGGGTATTGCCACTCCTTATTCTCCTCATATCGAGATCTCACCCAAAACTTGAAAACTTCAATCACACAAAACATAATGGAACTTCGTGAGATGGGTTAGTACGATAAAGACAAATCATTCACTTTGGTACTGTCAAGATAAGATTCATAATTTTTCTCACACAATTCCTACTGTACCTTATCATTTCCACAATTTATATTCCTTAATATAAGCTATGGAAACACTAAAACAAGCAAACTATGCTTGAAAATAGAATATGTCAAAACAGAACAGTCTGTAATGATCTGAATAACAACCATACTTCTGCTACTCCAAAAATTCTGAAAAATTAGGACAACCAGGGAAATTTCTATATAAATCTTGTGTAAACAATTCAGATCAAAAGCACTCTTCTGTGATTTTTTTAAAATTCTGGCAATGAGCGCAAACGTTTCTTTTTTTCAGCAAGATAAAATCAACTATCACCATAGACATCCCAAAGGTCTTACTTGGCACTTTATTGAAAAAAGATATAAAACATGATTACTACAGTATCATAATCATGTGAAAACACAAAAAACAGTAGGTAATAGTGTTGGGTTGTCTCCCAACAAGCGCTTTTCTTTAATGCCTTTTAGCTAGGCATGATAATTTCGATGATGCTCACAAAGAAGTAAAGAATTAAAACACAAATAGAGCATCATGAACCACATGTCAAGAACATTTAAGTCTAACCCACTTCCTATGCATAGGGATTTTGTGAGCGAACAATTTATGGGAGCAAGAATCAACTAGCATAGGACGGTAAAACAAGCAAAACTTCAAGATTTTCAACATATAGAGAGGAAACTTGATATTATTGAGATATGTAAAAGCATATGTTCCTCTCTCATAATAATTTTCAGTAGCATCATGAATGAATTCAACAATATGACTATCACATAAAGCATTCTTTTCATGATCCACAAGCATAGAAATTTTACTACTCAGCACATTAGCAAAATTCTTCTCATTCATAGTAGTGGGAGGAGCAAATTCAACCAAATAACTATCATGTGAGGCATAATCCAATTAAAATTAAAATCATGATGACAAGTTTCATGGTTATCATTATTCTTTATAGCATACATGTCATCACAATAATCAACATAGATAGCAACTTTGTTATCATAATCAATTGGAACCTCTTCCAAAATAGTGGATTCATCACTAAATAAAGTCATGACCTCTCCATATCCACTTTCATAAATATAATCATCATAAATAGGAGGCATGTTATCATCATAATAATTTTGCTCATTAAAACTTGGTGGACAAAAAATATCATCCTCATCAAACATAGCATCCCCAATCTTATGGATTTTGCGTATCATTAGCATCATGGATATTCATAGAATTCATACTAACAACATATCAATCATGCTCATCATTCAAAGATTTTATGCCAAACATTTTATGAACTTCTCTAACACTTGAGCACAATTTTCCTTTCCATACTTTTCATGAAAGACATTAAAACGATGAAGCATATGAGGCAACCTCAATTCCATTTTTTTGTAGTTTTCTTTTATAGACTAAACTAGTGATAAAACAAGAAACTAAAATATTCGATTGCTAGATCTAAAGATATACCTTCAAGCACTCACCTCCCCGACAACGGCGCCAGAAAAGAGCTTGATGTCTACTACGCAACCTTCTTCTTGTAGACTCGTGTTGGGCCTCCAAGCGCGGAGATTTGTAGGACATTAGCAATTTTCCCTCAAGTGGATGACATAAGGTTTATCAATTAGTGGGAGGAATAGGATGAAGATGGTATCTCTCAAACAACCAGCAACCAAATAACAAAGAGTCTCTTGTCTCCCCAACACACCCACTAGAATGGTAGATTGTATAGGTGCACTAGTTCGGCGAGGAGATGGTGATACAAGTGTAATATGGATGGCAGATATAGGTTTTTGTAATATGAAAATATAAAAATGGCAAGGTAACTAGTAACAAAAGTGAGCGAAAATGGTATTGCAATGCTTGGAAACAAGACCTAGGGTTCATACTTTCACTAGTGCAAGTTCTCTCAACAATGATAACATAACTAAATCATATGGCAATCCCTCAACGTGCGACAAAGAGTCACTCCAAAGTTCCTATCGCGGAGAACATAAGATGAAATTTCTTGTAGGGTACGAAGCCACCTCAATGTTATTCTTTCCAATCAATCCATTAAGTTATTCCTATAAGTGTCACAAACATCCCTAGAGTTCGTAGTAAAATAACACCATACGACACACATTAATCAACCCTAATGTCACCTAGATACTCCAATGTCACCACAAGTATCCGTGGGTCAATTATACGATATGCATCAAACAACTTCAGATTCATAATATTCAATTCAACATAAAGAACATCAAAGAGTACCCAAGATTTGTACCGGAGAAATAAGGAAGAAAACCTGCATCAACCCCTATGCATAGATTACCCCAATGTCACCTCGGGAATCCGCGAGTTGAGTGCCAAAACATACATAAGTGAATCAATAGAACACCCCATTGTCAACACGGGTATCCCACGCAAGACATACGTGAAGTGTTCTCAAATCCATAATAGTATTCAATCTGATAATAGTGAAACCTCAAAGGTAAAACTCAATTCATCACAAGAAGGTAGAGGGGGAGAAACACCATATGATTCAACTATAATAACAAAGCTCACGGTACATCAAGATCGTGCCAAATCAAGAACACGAGAGAGAGAGAGAGTGAGAGAGAGAGAGATCAAACACATAGCTACTGGTACATACCCTCAGCCCCGAGGGTGAACTACTCCCTCCTCGTCATGGAGACCGCCGAGATGATGAAGATGGCCACTGGTGATGGTTTCCCCCTCCAACAGGGTGCTGGAATGGGCTCCCGATTGGTTTTTTGTGGCTACAGAGGCTTGCGGCGGCGGATCTTCCGATCTAGGTTTATTTCTGGAGGTTTCAGGATTTATAGGAATTTTTTGCGTCGGTTTCACGTTAGGGGGTCCACGAGACAGTGGCAAGGCAGGGGGCGCGCCCTCCACCCTTGTCGTTGCCTCGGGACTCCTCTGGTCCATCTCCAATGCTCTGTGGGCTTCTTTTGGTCCATAAAAAATCATCATAAATTTTTAGCTCGTTTGGACTCCATTTGATATTCCTTTTCAGTAAAACTTAAAAACAAGGAAAAAACAGAAACTTGAAGTAGGCTCTAGGTTAATAGGTTAGTCCCAAAAATAATATAAAATAGCATATGAGTTCATATAAAACATCCAAAATAGATAATATAATAGCACGGAACAATCAAAAATTATAGATACGTTGGAGACGTATCACTGTTGTCGAGGAGGATCTACAACAAGCCTACCAAGTACCTATCATAAACTCCCATATCTTGCACTTACATTATTTGCCATTAGCACTCCCATTTTCCTCTCCCCCACTTCTAAAATGTTTTCAGGAAAACACAAAATATTTTCCTTTTTATGTTTGCCTTTATGTCTTACTTGGGTTGTTTGCTTGTTCTCTTGGCATAATTGCATATTTATTCCAAATCACAAAGCAAAAAGTTTATGGATCCTCATCCACTAGCTAATATGTTTATGATGAACCAATTACTAGTGAGTTGAGTGCACTAGATTATCTTTATGAAGTTTTGCTTGAAATTTGTGAATCTGAACATTGTGATGAAGTGTTAAAAGAAGAAATTTATGAAGTGATTCATGATAGCTCCTTGAAAGAAAAGCATGATTGCAATGACGTTATTATAAATTCTATTAATGTCAATTGTGCTAATAATATGCAAAACCCCAAGCTTGGGGATACTAATTTTGCTATGTCCACTACTTATTGTAAAGATCATGATTGGGGTGATGCACCTTATGATCTTGAAAATTTGTTTAAGCCTCATGATGAATATGATATTGATAATAATGTTTGCAATAATATTGAAAGTGGGTTTGGAAGAGTGTCAACTTTAGGAAATAATGACCCCACTACTCTGGAGATTGATCAATCTTATGAATTTTTTATAAAGGTGGGCTTGGAGAAGTAATGATTTTATTTTATGTTAATCCCACTATTTTGGAAGAGTGTCAACTTTGCATGCATGTGGATCAGGAAGAGAATAATTTATGTGATAGCTATATTGTTGAATTTGATTATTATCCTACATGTAATTATTTTGAGATAGGAAAATATGGTTGTAGAAATTTTCATATTACTAAATTACCTCTTGTTATATTGAGAATGCTATTGTTTCTTTCTTCTTCCATGCATATGCTAGTCTTTGCTTATCTTCATAATTTGTTTGCTTATATAATGCCTATGCATAGGGAGTATGTTGGACTTAAACTTGTTTCTCACATGCTATAGATGCTCTCGTCATGCTTCAATTTTTCGTCTTTCATGTGAGCATCATTAAAATTATAAATGCCTAGCTAAAAGGTTTTAAAGAAAAGCGCTTGTTTGGAGATAACCGAATATTTTTCTTTTCTGTTTTATGAGAATATGAAATATTACTTCTGTAATATTTTTTTAGTGTTTTAATTAGTGTTTGTGCCAAATAAGACCTTTGGGATGATTTGGGTGATAGTTGATTTGATTTTGCTGAAAAACAGAAACTTTTGTGCCCAGTAACAGAATTGATCTGATCTGCTAGACCATGATAAATTCTTGATTTTTTACACAAGATTGATATACAAATTACCTACGTTGTCCTAATCTTTCAGAATTTTTGGAGTTACAGAAGTTTGGATAAAGTCCAGATTACTACAGACTGTTCTATTTTTGACAGATTCTGTTTTCATTGTGTTTTTTGCTTATTTTGATGAATCTATGGGTAGTATCAGAGGGTATGAACCATGGAGAAGTTAGAATATAGTATATATAACACCAATATAAAATTGGAATGAGTTTAAAATAGTACCTAAAGGTGGTTATTTTCTTTGTTTCACTAACGGGTCTCACGAGTTTTCTGTTGAGTTTTGTGTTGTGAAGTTTTCAAGTTTTGAGTAAATTTTTATGGACTATGGAATAAGGAGTGGCAAGAGCCTAAGATTGGGAGTGCCCAAGGCACCCTAAGGTAATATTAAAGGATATCCAAGCATCTAAGATAGGGATGCCCTGAATGGCATCCCCTATTTTGTCTTCAATCCATTGGTAAAATTACTTGAGGCTATATTTTTATTCACCACATGATATGTGTTTTGCTTGGAGCACCTTGTATTATATGATTTTTTTGATTTTTAGTTTACCACAATCATCCTTGCTGTACACGCCTTTTGAGAGAGACACACATTAATCGTGAATTTGTTAGAATACTCTATGTGCTTCACTTATATCTTTTGAGCTAGGTAGTTGCTCTAGTGCTTCACTTTTATCTTTTTAGAGTACGGTGCTTGTTTTATTTTGAAGAAATTGATGAACTCTCATGCTTCACAAATATTATTTTGAGAGTCTTAAAAAAGTATGGCAATTTGCTTAGGTTATGAATTTGGTCCTAATATGATGGGTATTCAAGAGGGATATAATAAAAATTTCATGTAGATCAATGAATATATGAGAAGTTTGATTCTTTGCAATTGTTTTAAGATATAAAGTTGATGATATTAGAGTCATGCTAGTTGGTAATTGTGGGTTAATATAAATACTTGTGTTAAGGTTTCTGATTCCCGAAGCATGCACGTATGGTCTCTCGTTATGTGATGAAGTTCGAGCATGATTTATTATCGATTGTCTTCCTTATGACTGGCGGTCGGGGACGAGCGATGGACTTTTCCTACCAATCTATCCCCCTAGGAGCATGCGTATTAGTACTTTGTTTCTAGGGCTAATAAATTTTTGCAATAAGTATGTGAGTTCTTTATGACTAATGTTGAGTCCATGGATTATATGCACTCTCACCCTTCCACCTTTGCTAGCCACTCTAGTACCGCGCAACTTTCACCGGTGCATTAAGCCACCTATATATTTCCTCAAAACAGCCCCCATACCCACCTATTATGGAATTTCCATAGCCATTCCAAGATATATTGCCATGCAACTTCCACCGTTCCGTTTATTATGACATACACCATCATTATCATATTGCTTGGCATGATCACATAGTTGACATAGTATTTGTGGCTTGGCCACCGTTCATATTTTTTTATACATGTCACGCTAGATCATGGCACATCTTGGAACACTGCTAGAGGCATTCATATAGATTCATATCCTTGTTCTAATATCGAGTTGTAATTCTTGAGTTGTAAGTAAATGAAAGAGTGATGATCATCATTATTAGAGCATTGTCCCATGTGAGGGAAGGATGATGGAGACTATGATTCCCTCAAAAGTTGGGATGAGACTCTGGACTTAAAATAAAAATAGGCCAAAGAGCCCAAAATAAAAAAAGAATCCAAAAAGAAATGAAAAATATGAGAGAAAAAGAGAGAAGGGACAATGTTACTATCCTTTTCCACACTTGTGCTTCAAAATAGCGCCATGTTCTTCATGATAGAGAGCCTCCTATGTTGTAACTTTCATATATTACTAGTGGGGATTTTTCATTATAGAACTTTGCTTGTATATTCTAATGATGGGCTTCCTCAAATTGCCCTAGGTCTTCGTGAGCAAGCAAGTTGTGTGCACACCCACTTAGTTTCCTCTTGAGCTTTCATACACTTATAGCTCTAGTGCATCCGTTGCATGGCAATCCCTCCTCGCTTGCACCGATATCAATTGATGGGCATCTCCATAGCCTAATAATTTGCCTAGTTGGTGTGAGAGTTTCTTTCTCCTTTGTGTCTACTACCACCTTCTATTCCACCCATAGTGCTATATCCATGGCTCACGCTCATGTATTGCATGAAGGTTGAAAAAGCTTTAGAACGTCAAAAGTATGAAACAATTGCTTGGTTTGTCATTGGGGTTGTGCATGATAAACACTTTGTGTGATGAAGATAGAGCATGACAAGACTATATGATTTTGTAGGGATAACTTCTTTAGCCATGATATTTTGAAAAGCCATGATTGCTTCATTAGGATGCTTGAAGTATTATTGTTTTTATGTCAGTATTAAACTTTTGTGTTGAATCATATGGATCTGAATATTCGTACCACAATAAGAAATATTATTTGATAAACATATTAGGTAGCATTCCACATCAAAAATTATGTTTTTATCATTTACCTACTCGAGGACGAGCAGAAATTAAGCTTGGGGGTGCTTGATACGTCTCCAATGTATTTATAATTTTTTATTGTTCCATGCTATTATATTATCCATCTTAGATGTTTTATATGCATTAATATGCTATTTTATACTCCCGCCGTCGCAAAATTCGTGTCTTAAATTTGTTTAGATACGGATGTATCAAGTCACGTTTTAGTATTAGATACATCCGTATCTAGACAAATCTAAGACAAGAATTTTGGGACGGAGGGTGTATAATTTTTTGGGACTAACCTATTAACCTAGTGCCCAATGCCATTTGTTGTTTTTTTCCTTGTTTTTGTCTTTTACAGAAAATCAATACCAAGTGGAACAAAACTTTTTAAGGACTTTTCTTGGACCAGAAGACAACCACGAAGCTCTAGGAGGAGGCCAGAGGGGCTACGAGAGAGCCACAAGCTCACAGGGCGCGCCCCCAGGCTTGTGGGCCACTCGGGACCCCTAACCCTAATTCCAGCTCCATAAATACCCAAATATTCCTCGTACACCAGAGGGCACACCAAAAATACTTTTCCGCCGGCGCAAGCTTCTGTTCTCGTGACATCCCAGCTTGGGGCCTTTTTCGGTACACTACCGGAGGGGGATTCAATCATGGAGGGCCTCTACACCAACCTTGCTGCCCTTCTGATGATGTGTGAATAGTTTACCACAGACCTACGGGTCCATAGCTAGTAGCTAGATGGTTTCTTCTCTCTCTTTGATCTTCAATACAATGTTCTCCTCGATATTCTTAGAGATCTATTCGATGCAATCTTCTTTTGTGGTGTGTTCGTTGAGATCCCATGAATTGTGGAATTATGATCAGATTACCTATGAATATTATTTGAGTCTTCTCTAAACTCTTTTATGCATGATTTATATAGCTTTGTATTTCTCTCCTGTCTATTGATTTGGTTTGGCCAACTAGATTGATCTTTCTTGCAATGGGAGAGGTGCTCTGTGATGGGTTCAATCGTGCGGTGTCCTCACCTAGTGATACTAGGGGTAGCGAGGCACATATTTGTATTGTTGCCATTAAGGATAAAAAGATGGGGTTTTTACCACATTGATTGGATCTATCCATCTACATCATGTCATCTTGCTTAAGGCGTTACTCCGTTCTTGTTAACTTAATACACTAGATGCATGCTGGATAGCGGTCGATGTGTGGAGTAATAGTAGTAGATGCCGGCAGGAGTCGGTCTACTTGTCATGGACGTGATGCCTATATTCATGATCATTGCCTTAGATATCATCATAACTATGCTCTTTTCTATCAATCGCTCAATAGTAATTTGTTTACCCGTCGTATGTTTCTTTCAAGAGAGAAGCCTCTAGTGAAACCTATGGCCCCCGGGTCTATTTTTATCATATTATTTTCAGATCTATAAAACCAAAAACCCAAAAATACCTTGCTGCAATTTATTTATCTTTACCTTATTTTACACTTTTACTTATCTTTTATATCAATCTCTATCAGATCCCAGCCTTGCTAGTGACCGTGAAGGGATTGACAACCCCTTTTTCGCATTGTGTGCAAGTGTTTGTTAGTTTGTGCAGGTGCATCTATTGGAGACTTGTGTGTTCCTCCTACTGGATTGATACCTTGGTTCTTAAGTGAGGGAAATACTTATCTCTACTTTGTTGCATCACCCTTTCCTCTTCAAGGGAAAAATCAACGGAAGCTCAAGAAGTAGCATCTACCTATATGCGTTATTACCCTGCCGTTCCAAGTAAATTTGCATGTGACACCTCTAAAAATTCAAATGAACATCTATTTTGTGTGCCTGGACCACACATGGAGCGACAGGGGGTGGTCAGTATCTTCCATGCTAAGTGGGTTATTCTCATGATGAGTGTTTATTCACTCATCCTTGCACGAGAGGGGCTGGTAATAGGGATGCCCAGTGCCAAAATAAAAAATTACAAATAATTAAACAAAACTCCCCTGGACTGTTGTTGGTATGGAAGGTACCCGAGGATTTGATTAGCTGGCTTGTGATTGATGGTGGAGGGGGATAAACTTTACTTTTACCACTTGGGAACCGCTGCTAATGCGTTTAGCATGGAAGATTTTAAAAACTCTTGGTCATAATGTTGACAGGAAGGGCCTATCTATTTACTTTTATGCTATTTTACTTTTATGTTGAGTCATCACCTTCTCAAACAAGCACCAGTCCTGAGAGCACTACTGTCATCCTCATGCATTGTGCATAGTTACTGTTGAATGCATCATCATTGGTTCTCTTCTACCATGAATTACAGTGTTCAGTCACTGCTTGAACTTTGGGGGTGCTCTGCATTTATGTTTTGCGGTCTTAGAAAGGGCTATCGAGATACCACTATTGTCATATTATACCATGTTTTTTCACAAAAGTGTTAGCATTTGAGATATCTTATTATTGCTCGCTAGTTGGTTATGCCATTGATATGAGTTAATACAATTTCAAAGATTTATTGCTGGCGTGGTTAGTCATGACCTTTGCTGAAAACCTGGGTGCTATTTAAGCATATATATGGAAACAAGAACAAAAGAGTTCGTAAAAGTTTTTCTTTATCACTTTCAGTTTAAGAACTGAATTGCTTCAGGCCAAGCAATGGGTTAAGCTTGGGGAGTTGATACGTCTCCATCGTAGCTACTTTTCCTAACGCTTTTGCTCTTATTTTGGACTCTCATTTGCATGATTTGAATGAAACTAACCCGGACTGATGCTGTTTTCAGTAGAACTACCATGGTGTTGTTTTTGTGCAGAAATAAAACTTCTCGGAATTGGACAAAACTTTTTGAAGAATTATTTTGGAATAGATAAAAATTACTGGAACCAAGACCCACTGGAGGGGGGCCCAGCTACCCATTGCTACTTCTTGAGCTTGCGTTGGTTTTTCCCTTGAAGAGGAAAGGGTGATGCAGCAAAGTAGAGATAAGTATTTCCCTCAATTAAGAACCTAGGTATCAATCCAGTAGGAGATACACACAAGTCTCCAATCTATGCACCTGCACAAACAATCAAACACTTGCACCCAACGCGTTAAAGGGGTTGTCAATCCCTTCACAGTCACTTGCAAAGGTGAGATCTGATAGAGATAAATATAAAATATTACTAAAATGTAAAAAATAAAGTAAATAAATTGCAGCAATGTATTTTTGGTATTTTTGGTTTGTAGATCTGAAAATATATGACCGAAAATAGACCCGGGGGCCATAGGTTTCACTAGAGGCTTCTCTCTTGAAGGAAAACAATACGGTGGGTGAACAAATTACTGTTGAGCAATTCATAGAAAAGCGCAAAGTTATGATGATATCCAAGGTAATGATTATGAATATAGGCATCACGTTTGTGTCAAGTAGACTGAAACGATTCTGCATCTACTATGATTACTCCACACATCAACCGCTATCCAGCATGCATCTAGAGTATTAAGTTCATAAGAATGGAGTAATGCCTTAAGTAAGATGACATGATGTAGAGGGATAAACTCAAGCAATATGATGAAACCCCCATCTTTTTACCCTTGATGGCAACAATACAAATACGTGCCTCGCTACCCCTACTTTGTCACTGGGTGAGGACACCGCAAGATTGAACCAAAAACTAAGCACCTCTCCCATTGCGAGAAAAACCAATCTAGTTGGCCAAACCAAAGCGATAATTCGAAGAGAAATGCAAATATCAAATCATGCATATAAGAATTTAGAGAAGATTCAAATAATATTCATAGATAATCTGATCATAAATCCACAATTCATCATCTCGACAAATACACCGCAAAAGAAGATTACGTCAAATAGATCTGCAAGAACATCGAGGAGAACATTCTATTGAAGATCAAAGAGAGAGAAGAAGTCATCTAGCTACTAGCTATGGACCCGTAGGTCTGTGGTAAACTCCTCACGCTTCATCGGAAGGGTAATAGAGTTGATGTCGAAGCACTCCATGATCGAATCCCCCTCCGGCAGGATGCCGGAAAAGGCCCCAAGATGGGATCTCGCGGAAAAGTATTTGGTGGACGCTTCTGTTGGTTTGGGAATATTTAGGAATTTATAGGCCAAGAATTAGGGTTGGAGCTCCGAGGGGCCCACAATCCCTCAGGGCGCCCCCCTGGGGCGCACCCCTGTGGCTTGTGGCCTCCTCGGGACTCCTCTGACTTCACCTCCAAGTCCTAAGTGTGTCTTCTGGTCCAAGAAAAATCATCACGAAAGTTTTATTCTGTTTGGACTTCGTATGATATTGCTTTTCTGTAGAACTCAAAAACAAGGGAAAAAACTGGCACTGGGCTCTAGGTCAATAAGTTAGTCCCAAAAATAATATAAAATAGCATAATAATGCATATAAAACAACCAAAATAGATAATATAATAGCATGGAACAATCAAAAATTATAGATATGTTGGAGATGTATCAAGCATCCCCAAGCTTAATTCCTACTCATCCTCGAGTAGGTAAATGATAAAACGGAATTTTTGATGTGGAATGCTACCAAACATATTTAGCCATGTAATTTTCTTTATTGTGGCATGAATGTTCAGATCCATAAGATTCAAAACATAAGTTTAATATTGACATAAAAAATAATAATACTTCAATCATACTAATAAAGCAATCATGTCTTCTCAAAATAACATGGCCAAAGAAAGTTATCCCTACAAAATCATAGAGTCTAGCTATGCTCCATCTTCGTCACACAAAGTATTAAATCATGCACAACCCGATGACAAGCCAAGCAATTGTTTCATACTTTTGATGTTCTCAAACTTTTTCAACTTTCACGCAATACATGAGCATGAGCCATGGATATAGCACTATGGGTGGAATAGAATATGGTGGTTGTGGAGAAGACAAAAAGAAGGAGATAGTCTCACATCAACTAGGCGTATTTAACGGGCTATGGAGATGCCCATCAAGACATATCAATGTGAGTGAGTAGGTATTGCCATGCAACAGATGCACTAGAGCTATAAGTGTATGAAAGCTCAAAAAGAAACTAAGTGGGTGCGCATCGAACTCGCTTGCTCATAATGAAAAATTCCCACTAGTATACGAAAGTGACAACATAGGAGACTCTCTATCAGGAAGATCATGGTGCTACTTTGAAGCACAAGTGTGGAAAAAGGATAGTAACAATGTCCCTTCTCTCATTTCTCTCATTTTTTGGTGGGCTTCTTTGGCCTCTTTTCTTTTTTTGTGGTCTTCTTTGGCCTTCTTTATTTTTTATAACGTCCAGCGACTCATCCAAACTTGTGAAGGAATCGTAGCTTCCATCATCCTTTCCTCAGATGGGATAATGCTCTGATAATTGTGATCATCACACTTTTATTTACTTACAACTCGATACTTAGAACAAAAATATGACTCTATATGAATGCCTCCGGCAGTGTACTGGGATGTGCAATGATCTAGCGTAGCAAATGGACAAGCCATGAAAACATCATGCTAGATATCTTACAATCATGCCATAATAGGTAGGTATGGTAGCTGTTTTGAGGAAGGGAATATGGTGGGTTTAATGCACCGGCGAAAGTTGCGCGGTACTAGAGAGGCTAGGAAAGGTGGAAGGGTGAGAGCGTGTATAATCCATGGACTCAACATTAGTCATAAAGAACTCACATGCTTATTACAAAAATCTATTAGCCATCGAAACAAAGTACTACACGCATGCTCCTAGGGGGATAGATTGGTAGGAAAAGACCATCGCTCATCCTCGACCGCCACTCATAAGGAAGACAATCAATAAATAAATCATGCTCCGACTTCATCACATAACGGTTCACCATACGTGCATGCTACAGGAATGACAAACTTCAACATAAGTATTTCTACCAATCCACAATTCTCACTAGCATGAATCTAATATCACCATCTTTATATCTCAAAACAATCATAAGGAATTAAACTTCACATAGTATTCAACGCTCTTTATACGAAGGTTTTTATTATATCCTCCTGGATGCCCATCATATTAGGACTAAATTCATAACCCAATCAATTTACCATGCTTTTTAGAGAGACTCTCAAAATAATACGAGTGAAGCATGAGATTTCAACAATTTCTATAAAATAAAGCCACCACCTGCTCTAAAAAGATATGAGTGAAGCACTAGAGCAATTGCTTAGGTCAAAAAATATAAGTGAAGCACATAGAGTATTCTAATAAATTCACGATTCATGTGTGTCCCTCTCAAAAGGTGTGTACAAAATGGATAATTGTGGCAAACTAAAAAGCAAAGACTCATATCATACAAGACGCTCCAAGGACAACACATATCATGTGGTGAATAAAAATATAGCCTCAAGTAAATTTACCTATAGACGAAGAGGAAAGAGGGGATGCCATCCGGGGCATCCCCAAGCTTAGATGCTTGGTTGTCCTTGAATATTACCTTGGGGTTCCCTAGGCATCCCCAAGCTTAGGCTCTTGCCACTCCTTATTTCATAGTCCATCAAATCTTTACCCAAAACTTGAAAACTTCACAACACAAAACTCAACAAGAAAACTCATGAGATCCGTTAGTATAAAAAAAATCACCACTTTTTGGTACTGTTGTGAACTCATTCTTTATTTATATTGGTGTAATATCTACTGTATTCCAACTGCTCCATGGTTCATACCCCCCGATACTACCCATAGATTCATCAAAATAAGCAAACAACACATAGAAAACAGAATCTGTCAAAAACTGAACAGTCTGTAGCAATCTGAAAACCTCGTATACTTCTATAACTCCAAAACTCTGAAAAATTAGGAAAACATAGGCAATTTGTATATTGATCTTTTTAAAAAAATTAGAGTTTTTCCACGCTTCTGTGATTTTTAACAATTCTGGCAATGAGCGCAAAAGTTTCTGTTTTTCAGCAAGATCAAATCAACTATCACCATAGATCATCCCAAAGGTCTTGCTTGGCTCAAACACTAACTAAAACACCAAAACACAATTATTACAGAGGTAATAATGTGTATATATTGCAAAACAGAACCAAAAACCAAAAACCAAAAAATTTGGGTTGCCTCCTTACAAGCGCTATTGTTTAACGCCCCTAGCTAGGCATAAAACATAGATCTAGGTATTGTCATAATAGTAAGGGAGATCGTCCATGCTCATATCATACTCCCTTATTTCAGCGGCAAGTTTCCTTTGTGGTAAGCAAAAACAATCAAAAGGGCTAAATTTAATGGGATAATGATCCCTAAGATCGAGTACGGGAGGAATAGTTTCCTCCTTCGGCCCCCTATAATTTATAATCATCTCATCATTACAAGCTTTCCGTTGGTGGAACGTCATAAGCCTGTATCTTAATATGAACCCTAATCTATTGTTTTGTATAGCAAAATTATCATTAAGTTCAAAAATCTTATCAACCAAAACCTCGGTAGGGACCCTTTTTCTCAAGTTTTCATTATAGGCAACATAATCATGAGATTGCAATCTCATTATTTCTTCTTGATTAAAAAGGATCTCCTCTATAGGGGACAACCACCATTTATTTTGTAATGAGCAAAAATATCGCTAGCCTCTTTCATGATGAATCTAAACTCATGGGCTAAAAATATAGTGGCGGCATGCTTAATGGAAGAATGCTGAATATTGGAGAACTCTAGAAAAATCCTTTGTATGCAAGGGTGCATATGAACAAATTGTCTTTTGAGTTCAATTATGAGCAAAGTTATTTCATCCACAAGACTATTAGTTTTATTAAGAATAGATCCTCCTAACGTAAGTAGTGTACCAGCACAGGTAAAGAAATCTTGAATAACACCTTTTCCAATACTATTACCGCTACCTATGCGGAGTTTTTTTGTATGCATGATAGTAGGTCCTTCATGAGGATCATTATTAGCAAAGTCATCAAAATTTCCCTCAAGACTATTACCATCCTTTTCAATGAAAGCCGCACCGGAATTAGACATGGTGGCAACAAATCGATCTAACGAACGAGCAAACAAAAAGCAAACGGAAAGACGAACGGAAGAAGGGCGAGTAAAAAGTCAAATCTTTTTGTGTTTTTCTGAAAATGTTTTAGAAGTGTGGGAGAGGAAAACAAGAGGCAAATGGCAAATAATGTAATGCAAGAGATGAGTGTTTATGGTGGGTATTTGGTACGCTTGATGTAGATCTCCCCGGCAACGGTGCCAGAAATTCTTCCTGCTACTTCTTGAGCTTGCGTTGGTTTTTCCCTTAAAGAGGAAAGGGTGATGCAGTAAAGTAGAGATAAGTATTTCCCTTAGTTTAGAACCAAGGCATCAATCCAGTAGGAGATACACACAAGTCTCCAATCTATGCACCTGCACAAACAATCAAACACTTGCACCCAACGCGATAAACGGGTTGTCAATCCCTTCACAGTCACTTGCAAAGGTGAGATCTGATAGAGATAGATATAAAAGATTACTAAAACATAAAACAAAATAAAAGTAAATAAATTGCAGCAAGGTATTTTTGGTTTATAGATCTGAAAATATATGACAGAAAATAGACACTAGGGCCATAGGTTTCACTGGAGGCTTATCTCTTGAAGGAAAATAATACGGTGGGTGAACAAATTACTGTCGAGCAACTGATAGCAAAGCGCAAAGTTATGACGATATCCAAGGTAATGATTATGAATATAGGCATCACGTCCGTGTCAAGTAGACCGAAATGATTCTGCATCTACTACTATTACTCCACACATCGACCGCTATCCAGCATGCATCTAGAGTATTAAGTTCATAAGAATGGAGTAACGCCTTAAGTAAGATGACATGATGTAGAGGGATAAACTCAAGCAATATGATGAAAACCCCATCTTTTTACCCTTGATGGCAACAATACAAATACGTGCCTCGCTACCCCTACTTTTTCACTAGGTCAGGACACCGCAATATTGAACCCAAAACTAAGCACCTCTCCCATTGCAAGAAAAACCAATCTAGTTGGCCAAACCAAACCGGTAATTCAAAGAGAAATACAAAAATATCAAATCATGCATATAAGAATTCAGAGAATATTCAAATAATATTCATAGATAATCTGATCATAAATCCACAATTCATCGATCTCGACAAATACACCGCAAAAGAAAATTACATCGGATAGATCTCCAAGAACATTGAGGAGAACATTGTATTGAAAATCAAAGAGAGAGAGAAGAAGCCATCTAGCTACTAGCTATGGACCCGTAGGTCTGTGGTAAACTACTCACGCTTCATCGTAAGGGCAACAGAGTTGATGTAGAAGCCCTCTGATCGAATCCCCCTCCGGCTGGATGCTGGAAAAGGCCCCACGATGGGATCTCGTGGAAACAGAGGCTTGCGGCGGAATTTATGGGCCAAGAATTAGGATTGGAGGAGCTCCGAGGGGCCCAAAAGCCCTCGGGGAGCCCCCTGTGGCTTGTGCCCAACTCGGGACTCCTGTAACTTCATCTCCAAGTCCTACGTGTGTCTTCTGGTCCAAGAAAAATCATCGCAAAAGTTCTATTCCGTTTGGACTCCGTTTGATATTCCTTTTCTGTAAAACTCAAAAACAAGGAAAAAACACAAACTCGCACTGGGCTCTAGGTTAATAAGTGAGTCCCAAGAATAATATAAAATAGCATAATAATGCATATAAAACTTCCAAAATAGATAATATAATAGCATGGAACAATCAAAAATTATAGATAGTTGGAGACGTATCACCCACTAGGCACCAGGGCGCGCCACCCCCCTCTGGCGCGCCCTGGTGGGTTGTGGGGCTCACGAGGCTCCGCTGACCATAATTCCGATGCTCTAAAATCCTATTTTCGGAGAAAAAATAGGAGAGGAAGTTTCATCGCACTTTACGATACGGAGCCGCTGCCACCTCCTGTTCTTCATCGGGAGGCCAGATCTGGAGCCCGTTCGGGGCTCCGCAGAGGGGGATCTTCGGTCTTCGTCATGAACAACCATCCTCCATCACCAATTTCATGATGCTCACCGCCGGGAGTGAGTAATTCCTTTGTAGGCTCGCTAGTCAGTGAGGAGTTGGATGAGGTCCATCATGTAATCGAGTTAGTTTTGTTAGGGCTTGATCCCTAGTATCCAATATGTTATCAGATTGATGTTGCTATGACTTTGCTATGCTTAATGATTGTCACTAGGGCCCAACTGCCCTGATTTCAGATCTGAACCATTTATGTTTTCACCATTATATCTACGTCCTTGATCCGATCTTGCAAGTTATATGCACCTATTATGTGTGATGATCCGAAGGTACACAATTGTGATACTTTCCGGTGATGACCGTAGTTTGAGGAGTTCATCTATTCACTATGTGTTAATGCTTTGTTTCAGTTCTCTATTAAAAGGAGGCCTTAATATCCCTTAGTTCCCTTATGGTCCCCGCTGCCACGGGAGGATAGGACAAAAGATGTCATGCAAGTTCTTTTCCATAAGCATGTATGACTGTTTAGAGAATACATGCCTACATTATATTTATGAACTGGAGCTAGTTCCGTGTCGCCTAGGTTATGACTGTTATATGATGAATATTATCCAATGTAATCATCGATCCAATGCCTACGAGCCTTTCACTTATTGTTCTTGCTAAGTTACTATTGCTATTGCTACTGTTACAACTGCTACAGAACTGTAACTGACGTTACCGTTGCTATTGTTACTACTACTATCAAACTATCATATTACTGTGCTAATGATCACTTTGCTGCAGATATTTAATCTCCAGGTGTGGTTGAATTGACAACTCACTTACCAATATTCTTTGGCTCCCCTTGTGTTGAATTTATAAATTTGGGTTGAATACTCTACCCTAGAAAACTGCTGCGATCCCCTATACTTGTGGGATATCAGTGAACTCAGCTCAGCTGGCCTATATTGCAATGGCGATGACGTCGCCTAGCGATTGTTTTGGCGAGGGTTTTAGAGGGGAGTCAGACGAGGACGACCTCGGGTATTTATAGGACACGAGCACGCGAAAGGGGGCGAATCGGGGACGCGATCCCAATGAATCCTAGGTTCAGCGTCGTGTCATGTGTGAGCTCAGGTGTTTCCTAGCGTGGGGAGGAAGAAGATGGTGGTGGGGCCAGCGCCAGGGGGAGGGATAGAGAGACGCACGAGAGAGATGAGATCGTGCGAGTGGTGGGACTGGCGGCTTTGTGCGTGCGGTGCTCGTGCGCCCGAGGCTGGGGTGGCCTATTTTTTACGAAACCTGGGAGCTGGGTGCACTGCCTCCCTAGCTCTCGAGCATGATGCTGCAGCATTCATGCGCTGGCTGGGCCAGCCGGCGCGCCTGGCCTGGCCTGGTGGCAGTTTAAAAAAACATCGAGGAAAACCAAGATTCAAAATAAAAAAATATTTTATATCGGTATATTATACACCAAAATTTTAAGAATAAAAATTCCTAAAACATGAACATTTTTTCATTACCAAATAAAATACTTAAAAAACATTTTTCAAATAACTCCAAAATGAAATATAATTTGACTTTCAAATAAATTGCAAATGTTTTATTTTCAAATTTGAATCTCAGTCCAAACATTGTCTCTAATTTTTGGAGAGTCATTTTCCTCCTCTCATATTATTTTTTATCAGAGAACTTTGACAAGATTCAAACATAAAATGAAATAGGGATTCAAATAGAAAATTTTGGGAAAGTCCTTTTATTCCCTCTCATTTGAATTTTCAATAAGTTTCAAATTTCACTTAATTTCACACAATCATTCGTGCAACAATCAAACAAACAAACAAAGCTATTTATTTGACATAACATTCCAAAATTTAGAATTTTGGGATGTTACACAATATGCCCGATATGTGTAGATACAACATGGCATCACAACATAACTCTACGACTCAAGTATTTATTAAAAGAGGCCTCGAAGAGCCATACATAGCATGATATTACAAACATGGGTCTCATGACCCAACATACAAAATCATACAAGCAGCAAGTGGAAGCATATACCTGTCTAAGTACAGACAGCTGAAAAGAAAGAAGGCTAGAAAGCATGTCTATCTACAAGACCCTCCATAGGAGCCAAACCTTTGTCTGGGATTCCTAAGCTAATCGGTCAACGTCGAACACATCGCAGGAATCTAAAGTGAGACTGAAGTCAACTCTGCAAAACATAAATTAAGCATACGTGAGTACAAAAGTACTCAGCAAGACTTACATCAGAAGTAGCTACATATGCATCAGTATCAACAAAGGGGTTGTGGATTTTAACTGCAGCAAGCCAACTTTGACTCAGTGGCTATCCTATACTACGTCAACCAGTATTTTCTTTGGGGTGAGAGACCGCACACGAGTCCACATATTCACCATATCAATACACCACTATGGATCCGCTCCTATCTCCCTATGAGAAGGCCATCCATAGCACTCACACTTATCTTGTGCATTTTAGAGTATCGAATTTAAATTATCTATGAACCATATAAGCTTTCCAAGTAGTCCATATCCACGGACGCGGCTATTCGAATAGATCATTTACCATGCATGGGTGTACTTCTTCAGAAATGCTTCCACCACTTAGCGCCTAGACACGACATGTGCTCGGCTGTGGCACCCCGGCTCAGAGAAACCGGAACGCCCCGTATTCCAGCCTAGAGATCGAGGAAAAGTCTTCTGGAATACGGCACTGCTTAGCATAGAACAAACCAGCTTTCTATTATTACACGAATATGAATACAAGGTCTCCGATATTACAATGAATAACATCGGCACGGCAACACTACGCCATCCTCATTTGCGCTATGCAAGCAGCAGAACTAGTCGAGGCAGCGGAACAACTACTGGCAGCGGAACAAAGAACGGCGATGATGGACTCCAATCCGCAGGGACTCTGGCTGGAATGCTTATCCTAGCTCGCGAACACAGGAACAACACCAAACAAGAAAGCAATGGAGGCACGACCTGCAAGCTGGCATGATATGCCAGGTCAGTACATTGAATGTACTTGCAAGCTCACAATAACCAGAAGCATTCAAGATAAACAACAACACGGCAATTACAGGTTAAGCAGGAATTATCATGAGATCATGATGGCATGAACAACATGAACATAATACTGCTAGAACAATATGAGCATGGCATGTACATATAAATCTGACGATACTAGCATGCAACATGATCACACTTTATGCACCATTTATTCTGCTCGGGTTAGCTCGTAACCAAACAGTGATCTTTTCGACGATCACAACCATGACCAACACTAGGTCTCGAACGGTGATCTTTCCGGAGATCCCAACCAACTTATCTCATCATCGAACCGGGGTTGTTATTAAGCACATTATTATTAATATTGTTGACTCACAGTGTGACCGACACGAACTGGGCCATTATCCGCGGGCGCGGCTATCGATAGATTTAATATACACTCTGCAGAGGTTAGCACACTGTACCCACACTACGGAACCCATGGCCTCGCACTCCCATTCGGGTGGACCAACGGCGTTCCGACAAAACCGTCCTACTGCCATGGCACTCTCCCGGCCACTCCGACCAACTCCCCTTTGGGCTAATTTCTGGGTGGCCCCGTGCCTACCAAAGGCACCAACGGCCACCGTCGTGCCCAAAACATAAACGGTCCCAAACAGGGACCACCCGGGTACAACAACAACAACGGGCACACAAGGTTATGTCTGCTTACCGGGCCAGGGTACCACACGCCCATAACCTTCCCTCGTTGGAGGCACCGGCGAGACACATGACAATAGACCCAGTTAGGACCTTCCCCTAAAGGTAAGCGTGGTTGCACTCGTCAGATTGATATGGTGGCACCATGACTCCGCCAACAGTTGTTCAAGTTTAATTTAATCCGGTTAAACTTGAATCCAATATGCTGAGTCATCATAACATAACATGATGCAATTACAATGCATGAGCATGATATCAACATAAGCACGGGGTGCAACATAAGTATCCACCATATCCACAATGAATCATATCCAACTGAGCATGGCATACTGACTAGCATGAACATCACAACTACATACTTCTCCGAGACATAGCATGACCAACATCATCAATCAATTAATATCATGCAAGAACATATCAGCAATGACATCATGCAAGCATTTAACCAGCTGCATGCAATGGAACATGCATAACAAAGGTACTCGGGACAGACGGCAGTCATGCACCGAAAACCATCACGAACATCAACATGCACTACTAGCAAGCATAAGCATATGAAAGGAATACTAGCAACTAGCAGGGCATGATAACCAGTTGCATAACAACATAGCCAGTAAGGACTAACCCATAAGCATTACCGAAACAACGATAACCATATTTTAAACAAGCAAACATTTAATAAATATTCAAGTTGAAAACCATGGCTACTGCATGACTATCATGCAAGTGGGTATTGTGGCTTGCTTGGGATGACGGAGACTCCGGGAAGAAGTGCGGTGAAGCCGTGGAATGAAACGTCGGACGGTTCTCTCTCGGAGGGGGCTGATTAGAGGCAAGGGCATAATCTCGAAGGGGGCTGATTAGAGGCAAGGGCATAATGGTCATTTTCATAGTGTGAACACTTAGTGAAAGTGTTACCAAATGATAGAGCTCGACAAGACGAATAAGTGAGCGCTGGTTTCACCTCGATCGGAGTTACGGTTGAAAAGTTGTGAGGTGTTGAAGATCAGGGACCAATATGTGAATAAACTTCAGCAAACAGGCCCCTGAGTGGATAAGATAGGAACGGATTTCAAAAAATACGCTTTCTGAGTCAGAAAACGTATTCCGGGTTGATGAAGGAAAGAAGTACGCTTACGTGCAAATGAAAGCGTACAAATGGAAATACGCCTTCGGGTAAATGAAAACGTACTCACCCGGGGGCGCTTCCACTTATGCACCTGGGCCCGCGCGTGGTTATCGCCTGAGAGGCTGACCGGTGGGGTCCGCGGGGAGGAGGGGGTCCAGGCGCTTGTCTTCTTCCTCTCATTCTGTTCCTCGACAAAACAGAGGAGGCGAGGCCGGCGGTGGCTCGGCCGGCTTCGGCCACCGTTCGCCGAGGCGAGGGCACCGGCGGACGCAGGAGGTCACGCCGCACCCATCCAGAGGGCTAGCAGGCACCGAGGAGGGGAGGAGGACGCAGGGGCGGAGGTGGACAGAGGCGGGGCCCGACGGCCGTTTTCCTAGAGGATGAGCACTCCGACGACGAGGAGGCGAGGTGGAGGGTGCGGGGAGGCTCTCCAGAGAGTGGAGGAGATGTTTAGGTGGTCGGGAGGGAGTGGGGGAGCTCGCGACTGCCGGACGGGCGGGTGGCCGAACGGTGGAGGCGGCGGCTGTGCGTGGGGAGCCGCGGCAAGAGGCACTCCGGGGTCGAACGAGTGGGGTGGGGAGGACCGCGGGAAGGAGAGGAACGCGTTGGAGGTGGCTAGAGGAGAAGAGGTGGACTATGCTCGCCGGAATCAAGAAGACCGGCGATGGCCGATGCAAACTCCGGCGAAAAGAGGAGGGGGCCGAGGGCTCCGGTGGACTAGAGAGGCGAGGGAGGAGTGAATGAGGAGCGGGGGACCTCAGGCATGCTATATATAGCCGCGGGGAAGGCTCTCACGAGTGAGCTCCCAACCGAGCTTTAATGGCGGGCAGAGGCTGGACGTGGCACGGGCATAGTTATAACAGCGCATTTAAGGCGAACGACGACGAAGCTGCGACACAGGGCGATGCATTCGAGCACGGGCGAGCTCCAGGACATGAATGGAGGTCGAGACGAGGAGGGAGGAGACGAGCACAGTGGCCGGACCGAGCCAGAGCTTGCACTGTGCATGATGCCAGCGTGATCACCACGGGCACTGGTGCAAACGACGCGTTCTGGCCGGGCCGACCATGTCCAGTAGATAGACCGTCGTGCCCTTGGTCAAGCTGAGGAAATAAATCGGTCTAGGGGCAAAGAAGAGATCTGCACTTAGATCCAAAGTAAATCAACAGGAAGGTGCTTGTAACTTTCTGTGGTTAAACCAGGTTGGTAACGTGGTAAATAGTTTGTCTGATGATGATCACACACTAAGGTGATGTTGATCACCAAAAATCAGACTAAGAGGAGGAGTTTAGATGAGGGTTGCTGTAGAAAGTGCCAAACTGGCCAGAATTAGGGATTTGGATGATACACTCACATACTTGATTGTCATGAGCTGAAATTTGGTAGAGAGTGGTTATTTGAGGGTATAAGGCTGCTATAAAGATTTCATGCCATTTGGAAATACCAAAGTGGCACTTGCTTCCCAAAGCTTCATTCTGGACAGAAACTTGGAAAAATTGCACACGGCAATTGGATTAACTAATTGAGCTAAAACTTGCTGGAGGGATTTGATATAGGTAGAAGCATGTCCTGGTAAAGTTTCAGCTCAATTGAAGCAATATAAAATATAGTTGCTTCACAAACTGAAAATCTGACCAGAAACTAGGATTTGGGGCTGGGCTCACATAGATGAGTTACATGAGCTCATATTTGGTGGAGAGTCATTATTTGATCATATGAAGGACCTTGCGAAATTGCAACTCATTTGGATATGCCTAGCTTGTACTTCCTTCACAATCACTTCCCTTAGACAGGAACTTTGTAAATTTGCTCAGGAATATTTACTAGGCAAATTGAGTTGAATTTTGGCATGAGGCAATTATTTGGACACGAAAAGATGTCCAAGATGTTTGGGTTGAATTGGGCAAAGAAAAATGGCACTTGCTTCACAAACTGCCATTGAGGACAGAACAGAAAAGGAATTAATTGAGCATGATGGAAAACATGGCCAAAGAAATATTTTGCCGTATTTGAGGAAGATATGACCCAAAAAAATTATGAGAATTATTTGGGAATTTTAGGAGTGACAGAAATATAGGTTGCTTCACAACCTAGGGTTTTAAGGGTTATTCCTTTATCAGCAAAGGAATATTTCCAACAAAAAGAATTTTGGGTTAGGTCAAGGATGGAATGACATGATCTTGGGATGATGATGAGGGTGACAAGCCACTATAAAACCTAGGAAGACATGATCTTCCCAAGTTTCAGAACCACATAGCCACGGAAAAGCAAAACAAAACGGGAAATCCAAGAAAATCAAAGGAAAAAGAAAAGGGCAAAAATCCAGGCTGTTACAAACCTTCCCCCCTTAAAGAAATCCCGTCCTTGAGATTTGGTTGCTCAGGGTTAAATAATTTTTCTGACTTGAAGAAACCGTTTCCAACTCGGGTTTCTTTTATTCATTCTAATATAATATTTCCACTAAATTGGATCTGACTGACTGTCTTGATCTGGGGTGGTTTGGTTTGCCGTATCTGACATTCTGACAGGACGTACCTCATATGTTCCTGTTTATACTGACTCAAATTTTCTTTCATATCTGTTGGCTGAGCTAGCATCCGAAATATTATTTTTACGGACATACTGGTCCTCCTCGATATTGATCCTTGCTGGAAATGTTATTCTCGTATCGAGTACCGAGAATATTCCACGGAGCTGGGGAACATATCTTCCCGTGGAACAAAGAGTCTCTTCTATCCAAGCATCGGATTCCTCGAATATATGCATGCCTTCTGGGTCCAAAACAGTGATGTGGATCATATCTGTTTTACTAATGGATGCTGACATCTTGCAGGAGTTCCTGACTTATCTTGACTGGCCTCACAGTCTTGAGTATCCAAGTTGTACCAAAGGTTTGACTGTCGCTTGTCGTGACTGATAGAAAAATGCACCATCTCCTGATGATAAGATTTGCAGACTTGACTGGCGGTGATCTTGGCAAAGAATCCCATTCACACAGGCTATTCTTTTAATTGCTTCCCATATGCGGGAGATGACAATCCTTAAAGTATGTGTCCTCACACTGATTCTTCATTTTTTTTATTTTACCGGTATCTCCGTGGGAATAATAGTCCGCGCGATGCTCCATCACGGGGGCTGAGGTCAATATGTTGAGCTGTCCTGGGTTCGGGCTTGACAGACTTGGGCATTTAATGCTGACAGTTTTGAGCATACTGTGGACCAAGCTGGTTGCCTTGCCATGAGGTTCTTACTAGAATGGAGTAGACCTCTAAGGTGGATCTTTGCTTGGGTTTGCTGTGGAATAAGACGGTCTTGGGCATCCACATTTTTCACACAATAACCGGCATACCTGTATTGTTGGTCTTGCTTTTTCATTATTACTTTCTTCATCTAGATCCTTAACTGAAAGAGCGGGGCCTTATATATATCCTTGATTATTTTCGCGGCCCTGAATACTGTTACGTACAATATCTGGCAATCATACCTTGGTCTAGTTCATGTTTTGAGCCTTGGTATATTTATTCGGCTCACGTGTGGTTATACAGATCTTGATATTGTTTTTGATTATGCCGGACAGTGACAGGGTTAATAACATCATATTGTCGGACGTGCGGGACTGATCTTGATAATCACTGCCAAGATTATTGCCTCAATGTTGTCTTTCCTTCAAGACTTGTTGATTATGTCATCACCCACTGGTTTTTGTTTCTTGAATAACCGGTGAGGTTGTCGGATGTCTACCGTGAATTCTTCCTTGTGCGAGAGACTTGCATGGACTTGGCAGCATACTGAATGGACTAATATCTGATTAGGCATACCTCTGACTGATTTTTTTGTTTCAGACCAAATGTCGTAGATCTGCCACTTGGAAAACACTGTCATATGCTGACAATTCATAATTTAATGCCTTGTACCAGCGTCGTACAGAAGAAGACTGGGCAGTTTGCATTCAGAAACACCCGAGGTATCATGTTGAGGAAGACTGGGTGGCTTGTGCTCGAAGCCTTCAGTGGATATCTTCATAAGCTTCCCCCCTTAAAGACTTGCTAGGGAAGACTTGGTACCTTATGCCAGAAGCTTTTGCGGTATTTTATTGAGAAGACTCAATATCTTGCATGGAAATCCATTCATACCCTACCGATGCAGACTGGGGACCTTGTCTTTGTACACTTTGCCAATAAATTGTGGAGAAGGACGGAACTGATTTTCTTGGTGAATGGAATGATATATGAATTGTCTGACTGTTCTTGCTGCATTCATTGCACTTTTGGACTGACTCCTGGGTGTCGCAATGTTTTAAATTTGACTTATGGCTGATTCAATCATTGTGCATAGACCATACCTTTTGACTTGAAATGCACTGTTGATCCATTTTTGTTCTCTTGCTGATTTAATCATTGCTGCGATAAAAGTGTATCTCTGGCGGGTACTTGTTGCTGAAAGTCTAAGCATAATATACATGTATTCAGACCGGATGTCTGCAATACAATGCTGTTGGCTGAAAATCTCATTGCTTTTAACTGAGTTCCTTGGGGTATATCTGTACTACTCACTGCTTCTTCTGATTCGGTGTCGGTCGAGGAATCATTTCCATAAGGGGGTAACACCGAGGATTCAAAGCAAAGAAGCACAAGAAAACGATTTATTGCAACAAAGCATACAACAAACAAGCTACAAAGCTGCTCCACACAGGCACACACAAGCATGATACTACAGCAGATGCACATGCACTACACGAAGGACTACATCCTACGCTTGAGCAAACACTTGCGAACTGACGAGGAAGCTAAGGGAGTAGCGAGTGGAACCGCTGAATCTGAAACTCCGGATGGACGAGGCGGAGGGGTTGGAGAAACTGGCGGAGACTGAGGTAAAGCGGCACCAAGCAATCTTCTGGCTTGAATGGCATCTCGGACTAACTCGGAAATAAGAAGACACTCGGCCGTCATGTAGCGAGACATGGCGAGGATAGCCGGGTCATCTTGAGGGTTGACGGAGGGAAACTTGATCCGCCTAGGATTCTTGACGATGGTGGGATAATATTGATAAGCACGGTTCTCTTGCACCATGCTCTCTTGACTACGAAGACTGGTGATTGCTGCCATTGCGGCAAGCTGGACGGCCCGCTCGGGAGTAGCGCCATAACCACCGTGAAAACTGTAGTGCGCTTACCGAGAGGAATCGGGGCTGACAGATGGACATGAGCAACATACTCCAGGATTCTTCCTCCAGCAGGAGACTAGAATACTTGATAATTAGGTGGATCTCTGAGAGGATAAATGCTACGCCACATATCGCCAAGGAGGGTGGCAAAGCTGAGCGGTGTAGGAGTGGGACTGAACTCAATGGGAACGACACCGGGAGCTATGGGGAGGGCACTGACCTCATGGAAGTTGACCGACATCTACGCATGAAACAGGGGTTAGGGTAACCGGAATAAGTCTGTATGCAGCAAACAAATGCAAAAACCAAATGCAGCAAGCAAGGGCAACAACCAGACCCTATACTACCATTTTCTAACGTTCCAGCGGACTAGGACGCTCTACAGCTAGACCTGCTCTGATACCAAGCCTGTGGCACCCCGGCTCTGTGAAACCGGAATGCCCCGTATTCCAGCCCAGAGATCGAGGAGAAGTCTTCTGGAATATGGCACTGCTTAGCATAGAACAAACCATCTTTCTATTATTACACGAATATGAATACAAGGTCTCCGATATTACAATGAATAACATCGGCATGGCGACACTAAGCCATCCTCATTTGCGCTATGCAAGCAACAGAACAAGTCAAGGCAGCGGAACAACTACTGGCAGCGAAACAAAGAACTGCGATGATGGACTCCAATCCGCAGGGACTCTGGCTGGAACATTTATCCTAGCTCACGAACACAGGAACAACACCAAACAAGCAAGCAATCCAGGCACGACCTGCAAGCTGGCATGACACGCCTGGTTAGTACATTGAATGTACTTGCAAGCTCACAATAACCAGAAGCATTCAAGACAAACAACAGCATGGCAATTACAGGTTAAGCGGAATTATCATGAGATCATCATGGCATGAACAACATGAACATAATACTGCTAGAACAATATGAGCATGGCATGTACATATAAATCTGACGATACTAGCATGCAACATGATGACACTTTATGCACCATTTATTCTGCTCGGGTTACCTCGTAACCAGACGGTGATCTTTCCGGCGATCACAACCATGACCAACACTTGGTCTCGAACGGTGATCTTTCCGGTGATCCCAACCAACTTATCTCATCATCGAACCAGGGTTGTTATTAAGCACATTATTATTAATACTGTTGACTCACAGTGTGACCGACACGAACTGGGCCCTTATCCGCGAGCGCGGCTATCGATAGATTTAGTATACACTCTGCAGAGGTTAGTACACTGTGCCCACACTACGGAACCCATGGCCTCGCACTCCCATTCGGGTGGACCAACGACATTCCGACAAAACCGTCCTACTGCCATGGCACTCTCCCGGCCACTCCGACCAACTCCCCTTTGGGCTAAGTCCTGGGTGGCCCCATGCCTACCAAAGGCACCAACGGCCACCGTCGTGGCCAAAACATAAACGGTCCCAAACAGGGATCACCCGGGTACAACAACAACAATGGGCACAAGGTATGTCTGCTTACCGGGCCAGGGTACCGCACGCCCATAACCTTCCCTCGTTGGAGGCACCGGCGAGAGCCATGACAATAGATCCAGTTAAGACCTTCCCATAAAGGTAAGCGTGGTTGCACTGGTCAGATGGTATGGTGGCACCATGACTCCGCCAACAGTTGGTCAAGTTTAACATAATCCGGTTAAACTTGAATGCAATATGCTGAGTCATGATAAAATAACATGATGCAATTACAATGCATGAGCATGATATCAACATAAGCACGGGGTGCAACATAAGTATCCACCATATCCACAATGAATCATATCCAATTGAGCATGGCATACTGACTAGCATGAACATCACAAGTACATACTTCTCCGAGACATAGCATGACCAACAGCATCAATCAATAAATATCATGCAAGAACATATCAACAATGACATCATGCAAGCATTTAACCAGCTGGATGCAATGGAACATGCATAACAACGGTACTCGGGACAGACGGCAGTCATGCACCGAAAACCATCACGAACATCAACATGCACTACTAGCAAGCATAAGCATATGAAAGGAATACTAGGAACTAGCAGGGCATGATAACCATGTGCTTAACAACATAGCCAGTAAGCACTAACCCAGAAGCATTACCGAAACAATGATAACCATATTTTAAACAAGCAAACATTTAATAAATATTCAAGTTGAAAACCATGGCTACTGCATGACTATCATGCAAGTGGGTATTGTGGCTTGCCTGGGGTGACAGAGACTCCGGGAAGAAGTGCGGTGATGCCGCGGAACGAAACGCCGGACGGTTGTCTCTCGGAGGGGGCTGATTAGAGGCAAGGGCGTAATGGTCATTTTCATAGTGTGAACACTTAGTGAAAGTGTTACCAAAAGATAGAGCTCGACGAGACGAATAAGTGAGCGCTGGTTTCACCTCGATCGGAGTTACGGTTGAAAAGTTGTGAGGTGTTGAAGATCAGGGACCAATCTGTGAATAAACTTCAGCAAACAGCCCCTGAGTGGATAAGACAGAAACGGATTTCAAAAAATACGCTTTCTGAGTCAGAAAACGTATTCCGGGTTGATGAAGGAAAGAAGTACGCTTACGTGCAAATGAAAGTGTACAAATGGAAATACGCCTTCGGGTAAATGAAAACATACTCACCCGGGGGCGCTTCCACTTATGCGCCTGGGCCCGCGCGTGGTCAACGCCTGAGAGGCTGACCGGTGGGGTTCGCGGGGAGGAGGGGTCCAGGCGCTCGTCTTCTTCCTCCTCTTGTTCTGTTCCTCGACGGAACAAAGGAGGCGAGGCAGGGCGAGGCCGGCGGTGGCCCGGCCGGCTTCGGCCACCGTTGGCCGAGGCGAGGGCACCGACGGACGCGGGAGGTCACACCGCACCCATCCAGAGGGCTAGCGGGCACCGGGGAGGGGAGGAGGACGCAGGGGCGGAGGTGGACAGAGGCGGGCCCGCAGACTAAGGCATAGCCTAGTGGTGGGAAGGGGCTGATGCCTTCCCACCCACCCAGGTTCAAGGCATGGTACTTGCAATTTGGGGTTGTTGCACCAATTATACTGTAGGGGGTTCCCTTACAGTCTTTCTGTCAAAAAAAGACACAGGCGGGCCCCGGCAGCCGTTTTCCCGGTGGATGAGCACTCCGGTGACGGAGAGGCGCGGTGGAGGGTGCAGGGAGGCTCTCCAGAGAGTGGAGGAAATGTTTAGGTGGTCGGGAGGGAGTGGGGGGGGGGGGCTCGGGACGGCTGGACGGTCGGGTGGCCGAACGGTGGAGGCAGCGGCCGTGTGTAGGGAGGCGCGGCCAGAGGCACTCCGGGGTCGAATGAGTGGGGTGGGGAGGTCCGTGGGAAGGAGAGGAACGCGTTGGAGGTGGCTAGAGGAGAAGAGGTGGAATATGCTCGCCGGAATCAAGAAGACCAGCGATGGCCGAGGCAAACTCCAACGAAAAGAGGAGGGGGCCGAGGGCTTCGGTGGATTAGAGAGGCGAGGGAGGAGTGAATGAGGAGCGGGGGACCTCGGGCATGCTATATATAGCCGCGGGGAGGGCTCTAGAGCTCACGAGCGAGCACCCGACCGAGCTTTAATGGCGGGCAGAGGCTGGACACGGCACGGGCATGGCGCTAGCGGCGCATTTAAGGCGAATGACGATGAAGCAGCGATGCAGGGCAATGCCGTCGAGCACGGGCGAGCTCCAGGACATGAATGGAGGTCGAGACAAGGAGGGAGGAGACGAGCACAGTGGCCGGACCGAGCCAGAGCTTGCACTGTGCGTGACGCCAGCGTGATCACCACGGGCACTGGTGCAAATGGCGCGTTCTAGCCGGGCCGACCAAGTCCAGTAGATAGACCGTCGTGCCCTTATTCAAGATGAGGAAATAAATCGGTTTAGGGGCAAAGAAGAGATCTGCACTAAGATCCAAAGTAAATCAACAGGAAGGTGCTTGTAACATTCTGTGGTTAAACCAGCTTGGTAACATTGTAAATAGTTTGTCTGATGATGATCATGCACTAAGGTGATGTTGATCACCAAAAATCAGACTAAGAGGAGGAGTTTAGATGAGGGTTGCTGTAGAAACTGCCAAACTGGCCAGAATTAGGGATTTGGATGATACACTCACATCCTTGATTGTCATGAGCTGAAATTTGGCAGAGAGTGGTTATATGAGGGTATGAAGCATACCCAAGTGGCACTTGCTTCACAAAGCTTCATTCTGGGAAGAAACTTGGAAAAATTGCACAGGGCAATTGGATTAACTAATTGAGCTAAAACTTGGTGGAGGGATTTGATATAGGTAGAAGCATGTCCTGGTAAAGTTTCAGCTCAATTGAAGCAATATAAAATATAGTTGCTTCACAAACTGAAAATCTGACCAGAAACTAGGATTTGGGGCTGGGCTCACATAGATGAGTTACATGAGCTCATATTTGGTGGACAGTCATAATTTGATCATATGAAGGACCTTGCCAAATTGCAACTCATTTGGATATGTCTAGCTTGTACTTCCTTCAGACAGGAACTTTGAAATTTTGCTCAGGAATACGTACTAGGCAAATTGAGTTGAATTTTGGCATGAGGCAATTATTTGGACAGGAAAAGATGTCCAAGAAGTTTGGGTTGAATTGAGCAAAGATAAATTGCACTTGCTTCACAAACTGCCATTCAGGACAGAACAGAAAAGGAATTAATTGAGCATGATGGAAAACATGGCCAAAGAAATATTTTGCCGTATTTGAGGAAGATATGACCCAAACAATTTATGAGAATTATTTGGGAATTTTAGGAGTGACAGAAATATCAACCTAGGGTTTTAAGGGTTATTCCTTTATCAGAAAAGAAATATTCCCAACAAAAAGAATTTTGGGTTAGGTGAAGGATGGAAATGACATGATCTTGGGATGATGATGAGGGTGACAAACCACTATGAAACCTAGGAAGACATGATCTTCCCAAGTTTCAGAACCACATAGCCACGGAAAAGAAAAAGAAAAACAGGAACTCCAAGAAAATCAAAGGAAAAAGAAAAGGGCAAACATCCAGGCTGTTACATCGGCAAACTTCAAGCGAAAGCCGGCATGGGTGTAGACCACGACCTGACTAACCACACAAGTCTCTAGTCCAGATTTATGGCCTATTTGAGTTCCATCTGCAAGGAACTCCTGCCGGGGTTTCCACTACAGCCCCGAATGATGTGTGCAGGGTGTGACGCCCCGACTTAATCGTGCACTAATCATACATGCAAATGTGCATGATCAAGATTAGAGGCTCACGGGAAGATATCACAACACAACTCTAAACACAAATTAAATTCATATACAAGCTTTATATTAGAAGCCAGGGGCCTCGAGGGGTCGAATACATAACCTCGAATTCAAACGAGTCAGCGTAAGCGACAATATATAAGTATAGACATAACGTAAACATGTGTGCCTTAAGAAGGCTAGCAAAACAACAAAATTGATCAAAAAGGCAAGGCCTCCTACCTGGGAGCCTCCTAACTACTCCTGGTTGTCGGCGATCTCCACGTACTAGTAGGGTCCGTTGGGGTAGTAGTACTCATCCGTTGTGGCATCTGGCTCCTGGGATCCGTCATCTGATTGCAGCAATCAGGTATAGGGGAAAAGAAGTAGCAAAGCAACCGTCAATACTCATCCAAAGTACTCGCATGAATTACATTAGAACTATGCTAAGTATGCATCAGTATCAAAGGAATGGGGCTATATCTTTGGACTGAACTGCAGAAATGCCAGAAGAGGAGGGAAGGCCTAGCCTATCAAAGACTAGCATCTTGAAGCATTAGAAGAGTGCAGATTAGCATAATATAAGTAGCAAGTAAGTTGTAGTATCGCCCAGAGATCCTTTCTCCACTCCCTGTGAGAAAGCGATCACGGAGCCATCATATCCATTTATCATCTTCAGTATCGAGTTCTAGTTGTATAGATCGGGATACAACTCCGAGCGTTTGTTACCATGGACACGGTTATTCAAATAGATTAACTTCCTTGCAGGGGTGCACAAACTTACCCAACACACTTGATTAACTCCAGCCGAACACACTTTCCTGGGTCATGCCTGGCCTCGGCTAATCGACACGTCGTATTCCTACCTAGGCTGAACGGAGAGGCTAGCACGTAGGTCTACATCCTAAGCACAGCAGTCTTCGGCCCATCGCCCTTTACACTCCTGCACATTGCGTACGCGGCCTGGAGCAGACCCACCCCCTAGTACAAGCATAGGTGGTTCCCATCCAACCGGGCGCGCGCCGCTCAATCCTTGACGTTCGAAGAGCTTTTGGGGGATCGTATGATGCAGAGTGCCCATACGTATTCTCGCATGGTGGTCAATGCGAAAAGGCCAGCGGGCTACTCGGATCACATATCCAAATCCTTGGTTTCTTGGGAGGGCGTGGAGACTATCAATGATCCACAATCAGTGGTCCCGGTGCCCCATCTCATGGACTTATGGCAAGGGCTAAGAATTCCCGGCCGTGACACGTAGTTATCTCGCGGGTATCCTCCGTCTCAACCCGACTCCACATCACTCGCGGGCACCTGATACGTCTCCAACGTATCTATAATTTTTGATTGTTCCATGCTATTATATTATCAATCTTGGATGTTTTATAATCATTTTCTAGTCATTTTATATCATTTTTTGGTACTAACCTATTGACATAGTGGCAAGTGTCAGTTGCTATTTTTGCCATGTTTTTTACATCGCAGAAAATCAATATCAGACGGAGTCCAAATGCCACGGAAATCCACGGAGAATTTTTATGGGCCAGAAGGAACACAACGGGCCCTGGCTACGCCTGGGGGTGCCCTAAGGGAGGCACAACCCACCAGGGTGCGCCAGGAGGCCCAAGCACGCCCTGGTGGGTTGTGCACACCTCGGGTGCCCCCGGACCGCCTATTTGCTCTATAAATACCCCAATATTCCAGAAACCCTAGGCACGTCGATGAAATATTCATCCAGCCGCCGCAGAGTCTAGAACCACCAGATCCAATCTAGACACCATCTCGGATGGGGTTCACCACCTCCATTGGTGCCTCTCGGATGATGCGTGAGTAGTTCTTTGTAGACCTTCGGGTCCGTAGTTAGTAGGTAGATGGCTTTCTCTCTCTCGCTGAATTCTCAATACAATGGTCTCCTGGAGATCCATATGATGTAACTCTTTTGCGGTGTGTTTGTTGGGATATGATGAACTTTGAGTTTATGATCAGTTATATCTTTTTATATCCATGAAAGTACTCGAGTTTCTTTGATCTCTTTTATGCATGATTACTTATAGCCTCGTATTTATTCTCCGATATTTGGGTTTTGTTTGGCCAACTTGATCTATTTATCTTGCAATGTGAAGAGGTGCTTTGTAGTGGGTTCGATCTTACTATGCTTGATCCCAGTGACTGAAAGGGAAACGACACGTATGTATCATTGGTACTAAGTATAAAATGATGGGGTCTATCTCTACATAGATAGATCTTGTCTACATCATGTCATCGTTCTTATTGCATTACTCCGTTTTTCCATGAACTTAATACACTAGATGCATGCTGGATAGCAGTCGATGTGTGGGGTAATAGTAGTAGATGCAGGCAAGAGTCGGTCTACTAATCTTGGACGTGATGCCTATATAATGATCATTGCCTGGATATCTTCATAATTATTTGAAGTTCTATCAATTGCCCAACAGTAATTTGTTTACCCACCATTTGCTATTTTTCTTGAGAGAAGCCACTGGTGAAACCTACGGCCCTCGGGTCTTCTTTCTCATATATTTGCCTTTGCGATCTACTTTTTCCTTGCATTTATTTTTAGATCTACTAAACCAAAAATACAAAATATACTTTGCTGCACTTTATTTTATTTGCGATCTATTATTCAATCTATTACAATTTATTTCCCGTCCACGCACCGTTTGAGGCACCGTACCCAAAAGGGATTGACAACCCCTTTAACACGTGGAGTTGCGTGGTGTTGTTATTTGTGTGCAGGGGCTATTTACGTTGTGTTGCTTGGTTCTCCTACTGGTTCGATAACCTTGGTTTCATTTCTGATGGAAATACCTACCGCCGATGTGCTGCATCATCCCTTCCTCTTTGGGGAAATACCGAGATAGTTTGAAGCGACATCAAAAGGAATTTCTGGCGCCGTTGCTGGGGAGGATCTTCAACATATACTAGGTTCCCAATCACAAATCTCATCTCCTCGCAATTTACATTATTTTCCATTTGTCTCTCATTTTCCTCTCCCCCACTTAACAAAAATTTGCCATTTTGTTCGCCTCTTTTTTTCCCGTTCGCCGTTTTCTTGTTAGATCTATCCTTTGCTTGCAATCATGAGTGATTTCGATATGACACCTACAGATGATGGCCTAACTCCTAAAATTGGACGTACGAGCAATCTGGATGCTAAAACTTTTATCTTGGGGCAAGGGAATGTTATAGGAAAAGAACGTATCCAAGAATTTATTAACTGTGTTGGAAATTTAAGTCTTGATGATGCTCCTATACTTAAAACTACTAGATCTTATGCGTATGTTATTTCAGCACTAGTTCTGAAGCTCGAAAGTAAATTTATTCGTACTCATCCTACTTTGCAAAGATTGTTTTTTAAGCTTCCTGAAATAAAGAATCATGGAGCCAAAAAGTCGGCCAATCTCGTTCTTATGAATGAGTTTGACTACATAATTCGGGAAGCTAGGGAAATCTTTGATTTTTATGGTGTGAATCGTGAAAAACCCATGATAGATGAAATTCTTTATAATAGTGACTATGCACTAAGGAATTTTCTTGGGGATAATAAGATCTTTGATGAGAATCTTAAAAAGGAGGTCCCAGTTCTAGATATAATCCAACAAGTTTTTAATAATGTCAATCAACACTACTCTTGGATTGTTGCGGGAAATCAAAGGGGATATGATGAAAACCAACTAAGGAATGCTAGAGTTTCCATGGATAATATGTTTTATGTTGTGTTTACAAAACCCCATGACGAAAACTTCTCTAAGAAAATTAAGAAGAAGAAGGATGACAAACCTTAGATCCTTGCTTTATGCCTAGCTAAGGGCGAAAAACTATAGCGCTTGTTGGGAGGCAACCCAATGAATAAATTTTATTTTTGCTTTTTGCTTTCTGTTCTTGAGTGTTAACACAATTATGCTACTGTTATGATTGTGTTTTTTTGTGTTTTAATTAGTGTTTGTGCCAAGTAAAGCCTTTAGGATCTTCTTGGGTGATAGTTGTTTGATCTTGCTGAAAAAGACAGAAACTTTGCGCTCACGAAAATAATTTTCATAAATCACAAAAAAGTGCTTTTGCCCTGATTATTTTTGTAGAAGATTAATATACAAATTACCTTGGTCTTCCTAATTTGGTAGAATTTTTGGCCTTCCATAAGTATTCAAAAAATCAGATTGCTACAGACTGATCTGTTTTGACAGATTCTGTTTTCTTTGTGTTGTGTGCTTTTTTTGATGGCTCTATGGTTTTCTTTGATGAGTTTTTGCCATAGAATTGGAATACAGTAGATATAATACAAAAAATAAGAATTTTTTTGATACAACACTTATAGTAGTGATTTATTTTTCTTACACTAACGGATCTCACGAAGGTTTTGTTGAGTTTTGTGTGATTGAAGTTTTCAAGTTTTTGGTTATCTTACGATGGATGAAGGAAGGATAGAAGAGCCTAAGCTTGGGGATGCCCCAGCATCCCAAGCTATTATCCAAAAATTAGCAACCAACTAAGCTTGGGTATGCCGCCGAGTGGCATCCCCGCTTTCTTCCAACAACTATCGGTATTTTACTCGAAGCTATATTTTCATTCGTCACATGATATGTGTTTTGCGTGGAGCGTCTTGTATGATATGAGTCTTTGCTTGTTTTATTTTGTGTTTTAAGTCATCAATCCTAGCTGGACACACTTATTTGAGAGACCCAAAATTATGTCATGACTTTTTAGAATTGCTCTCTATGCTTCACTTAAATTTTTTATGAGCTATGGACTTGCTCTAGTCCTTCACTTATATCTTTTTTGAGCACGGTGTGCTTAGTATTTTTGAATAAATGCTCTCTTGCTTCACTTAGATTTATTTTATAGTTAGTAAAATTTTAAAGAAATTCTCTCTTGCTTCACTTAAAATTATTTTGAGAGAAAGAAAAAGAATTATGCTCATTATCTTCACTTATATTTGTTTGAGCTTATGAAAAGCAACACATGAAAATTAGTCCCAAAGTGATAGATATCCAAGAAGGATATAATGAAAACTTTCATGAACATCATTGGACAAAATAAACTTGATTCTTAGTAATAGTTTTGAGATATGATGATGTGATATGTGAGTTATGTTGATGATTAATTATGCTTTAGTAAAAATATTGGTGTTAAGGTTTGTGATTCCCTATGCAAGTCCGAAAGTCAATAGTCATGCAATGAAATTATATCCTACTTGTGGTGCATTATTCGGTGTTATTTATGCTTAATGCTTTCTTATGAGATTATCTGTTTCTTGGTTGGTCGCTTCTCAATCTTTTGATATCCTTCATTTTGCACCAAGTATGATCTCTACTTGTGCATCCAAAATCCTTTAAACCAGTTTTGCCATATGAGTCCACTCTACTTGTGGTGCATTATTTGGTGTTATTTATGCTTAATGATTGCTTATGAGATTATCTGTTTCTTGGTTGGTCGCTTCTCAATCTTTTGCTAGCCTTCATTTTGCACCAAGTATGATCTCTACTTGTGCATCCAAAATCCTTTAAACCAGTTTTGCCATATGAGTCCACCATATCTACCTATATGCGGTATTCTTTTGCTGTTCTAAGTAAATTTGCATGTGCCATCTCTAATTTTCAAAATAAACTTCTCTTTTGTGTGTTCGTTTCGCTCGCGAAGCGGTGAGGGGTGGCTAATATTTTCCATGCTGGATGTGTTATTCTCACGATGAGTGTTTATTCACTTGTCATTGCACAAGAGTAAGGCAAAGGTCTTAGGGATGCCCAGTCCCGAAATGCAATAATGAATTTACTTTATGTTGTCAAATAATAAATTCCTTGGAAAGTGTTGGTATGGAGGGCACCCGTGGATACGGCTAGCCATGGAACGTGAAAGTATGGTGGAAAAAGGAATAAACTTTATTTTGTGTTTGGGAACCGCCTATGGCATATCTAGCATGGAAAGTGTTGGGAACTCTAAGTCATTTTCATTGGTGGGATGGATACACCTCCCAAAATGTTTTTATCTCTAATTTTTTCGCTTTGAGCTCTGGCACCTCTACAAATCCCTACTTCCCTCTACGAAGGGCCTTTGTTTTACTTTATGCAATTTTTATTTTGAATTTGAGTCTCCATCTTCTCTTACAAAAGCACCAACTAGGAGGAAATATGATTGTACTTAAGTATTCGGTGTAGCTAATATGCGAGTGTGTTTCATGAATGGATCAATGGTGGAGCATGATGGGCTAGGGATAACATATTTTACCGTTGATATTTTGAAAGACATGATTGCTTATTGATATGCTTGAGTATTTAAATTATCATGTCGAAACTAGACTATTGCTTTGAATCACATAAAAGTCCAATTGTCCATATAAAGAAAATAATATGATATGACATGATAGGCAGCATTCCACACCAAAAATTCTATTTTTATCACTTAACTACTCGAGGACGAGTAGGAGTTAAGCTTGGGGATGCTGATACGTCTCCAACGTATCTATAATTTTTTATTGTTCCCTGTTGTTATATTATCAATCTTGGATGTTTTATAATCCTTTTATAGTCATTTTATATCATTTTTTGGGTACTAACCTATTGACATAGTGCCAAGTGCCAGTTGCTGTTTTTTTCCATGTTTTTACATCGAAGAAAATCAATATCAGGCGGAGTCCGAATGCCACGAAACTCCACGGAGAATTTTTATGGGCCAGAAGGAACACAACGGGCCCTGGTTGCGCCTGGGGGGTGCCCCGAGGGAGGTACAACCCACCAGGGCGCGCCCTGGTGGGTCATGCCCACCTCGGGTGCCCCCCCGGACTGCCTCTTTGCTCTATAAATACCCCAATATTCCAGAAACCCTAGGCACATCGACAAAATATTCATCCAGCCGTCGCAGAGTCCAGAACCACAAGATCCAATCTAGACACCATCTCGGATGGGGTTCACCACCTCGATTGGTGCCTCTCTGATGATGCGTGAGTAGTTCTTTGTAGACCTTTGGGTCCGTAATTAGTAGCTAGATGGCTTTCTCTCTCTCTCTCTCGCTGAATTCTTAATACAACGGTCTCTTGGAGATCTATATGATGTAACTCTTTTCCGGCGTGTTTGTTGGGATCTGATGAACTTCGATTTTATGATCAGTTATATCTTTTTATATCCATGAAAGTATTTGAGTTTCTTTGATCTCTTTATGCATGATTGCTTATAGCCTCGTATTTCTTCTCCGATATTTGGTTTTTGTTTGGCCAACTTGATCTATTTATCTTGCAATGGGAAGAGGTGCTTTGCAGTGGGTTCGATCTTACGGTGCTCGATCCCAGTGACAGAAAGGGAAACGACACGGATGTATCGTTGCTAATAAGGATAAAATGATGGGGTCTATCTCTACATAGATAGATCTTGTCTACATCATGTCATCGTTCTTATTGCATTACTCCATTTTCCCATGAACTTAATACACTAGATGCATGCTGGATAGCGGTTGATGTGTGGAGTAATAGTAGTATATGCAGGCAGGAGTCGGTCTACTAATCTTGGACATGATGCCTATATAATGATCATTGCCTGGATATCAACATAATTATTTGAAGTTCTATCAATTGCCCAATAGTAATTTGTTTACCCGCCATTTGCTATTTATCTCGAGAGAATCCACTAGTGAAACCTACGGCTCCCGGGTCTTCTTTCTCATATATTTGCCTTTGCGATCTACTTTTTCCTTGCATTTATTTTTAGATCTACTAAACAAAAAATTTAAAAAAATACCTTGCTGCACTTTATTTTATTTGCGGTCTATTATTCAATCTATTACAATTTATTTCCCGTCCACGCACCGTTTGAGGCGTCGTACCCGAAAGGGATTGACAACCCCTTTAACACGTCGAGTTGCGAGGTGTTGTTATTTGTGTGCAGGGGTTGTTTACATTGTGTTGCTTGGTTCTCCTACTGGTTCAATAATCTTGGTTCCATATCTGAGGGAAATACCTACCGCCGCTGTGCTGCATGATGTCTACTACGCAACTTTATTCTTGTAGACTCGTGTTGGGCCTCCAAGCGCAGAGTTTTGTAGGACAGTAGCAATTTTCCCTCAAGTGGATGACCTAAGGTTTATCAATCCGTGGGAGGCATAGGATGAAGATAGTCTCTCTCAAGCAACCCTGCAATCAAATACTAGAAATCTCTTGTGTCCCCAACACACCCAATACAATGGCAAATTGTATAGGTGCACTAGTTCGGCGAAGAGATGGTGATAAAAGTGTAGTAATGATAGTAGATATTGATTTTTGTGATATGAACAATAAAAAACAGCAAGGTAGCAAGTAACAAAAGTGAGCACAAACAGTATTTCAATGCTTGAAAACAAGGCCTAGGGTCCGTACTTTCGCAAGTGCAATCTCTCAACAATGCTAATATAAATGGATCACATAACCATCCCTCAACATGCGATGAAGAATCACTCCAAATTTCCTATCTAGCGGAGAACATAAGAATAAATTGTTTGTAGGGTACGAAACCACCTCAAAGCTATTCTTTCCGTTCGATCTATTCAAGAGTTCGTACTAAAATAACACAAAGCTATTCTTTCCGTTTGATCTATCCTAGAGTTCGTACTAAAATAACACCAAAGCATCAAATTCATAATACTCAATCCAACACAAAGAACTTCAAAGAGTGCCCCAAGATTTCTACCGGAGAAACAAAGACAAGAACGTGCATCAACCCCCCTGCATAGATTACCCCAATGTCACCACGGGAATCCGCGAGGTGAGTGCCAAAACATATATCAAGTGTTCTCAAATCCACAAAAGTATTCAATCCGATAACAATGAAATCTCAAAGGGAAAACTCAATTCATCACAACAAGATAGAGAGGGAAAACACCATATGATCCGAGTATATTAACAAATCCAGCAATACATCAAGATCGTGACATCTCAAGAACATGAGAGAGAGAGAGATTAAACACATAGCTACTGGTAAAACCCTCAGCCCCGAGGGCGGACTACTCCGTCCTCATCGTGGTGGCCGCCGGGATGATGAAGATGACCACCGGAGATGGTTCCCCTCCGGCAGGGTGCCGGAACGGTGTCTAGATTGGTTTTCGTGGATACAGAGACCTTTCAGCGGCGGAACTTCTGATCTAGGTTAACCCCGAAGGGTTTCAGAATATTTGGGAATTTATAGTGCAAAGAACTAGTATGGGAGGCCACCGAGGTGGGCACTACCCACCTGGGCGCGCCAGGGGGGCCTGGCGCGCCCTGGTGGGTTGTGCCCCCCTCAGGGCACCTCCAGGTGCTTATTTGTCCCATCAGGAGTCTTCTGGCCCATAAAAAATCTCCGTGGTGTCTCGGGGTGTTTGGACTCCGTTAGATATTGATTTCCTGTGATGTAAAAAACAAGCAAAAAACAGCAACTGGCACCGGGCACTTGGTCAATAGGTTAGTCCCAAAAATGATATAAAGTTGCTATAAAATGATTGTAAAACATCCAAGAATGATAAAATTATAGCATGAATACTTCATAAATTATAGATACATTGGAGACGTATCAGCATCCCCAAGCTTAATTCCTACTCGTCCTTGAGTAGGTAAATGATAAAAGAAATAATTTATGAAGTGTGAATGCTAGCAAAGTGCATAAGTTTGATCAATGACAGTTTCAATCACTTTTCCTAGCATCATAACAACAATTCTTTCTCATAAAATTTCTCATGTTGTAGTGGCAACCAATTCACATGTTAAGGTTTAAACAATGAACTCTCTTGAATCCCAACAACCTATGTTCTTAGTCACCTAGCATTTGCAATTTAACTTATTCAACGGAGTCTAAGTAAGAGCTCCACATACTCAACCATCATATAGTCTTCTATAATTGCCAACACTCACCGCGTACACATGAGCAAAGCGTTTCAACCGGACACATAGAAAGATAGGGGCTTATTGTTTTGCCTCCTAACATATTCACCTCAAGGGTGATGTCAACAATAATAACTCATGCTGCCCATATTCAACTGGACATATGTGCCTAGATCTTTCCTCACCACATGATGCTTGCCAAAGGAGAAAAATAAAAAGGAATAGAGAGAAAAACTTTGACTCTTTGCACAAAAGTAAATACTGAAAAGTAAAAGATAGGCCCTTCACAGAGGGAAGTAGACATTGCCATGCACTTATTTGTTTGTATGCTCAATCCCTTAGTGCAAAAGAATGTCACATTATATTGCCCCTTATGATAACAACCTTTATTATGCAGTCCATCGCTTTTATTGCTTTGCCATCATAAGTTCGTATAATGCTCAATTTTCTCTTACACTAAATGATCTAACACTTTTAGAAGCAATTTTTGTTGCCTTATTGCACCGATGACAACTTACTTGAAGGATCTTGCTCAATCCTTAGGTAGGTATGGTGGACTCTTGAAAATAAGATTTGGGTTTAAGGGTTTGTGGATGCACAATTAGTATCTCTACTTAGCGCGGAACTTTTGGCTAGCAAAGATAGGGGGCAAGCGCTACATGTTGAACGATCTATGACAATATGACTTCTATGTGAATATGAACAAACATAAACCATTATGTTGTCTTCCTTGTCCAATGTCAACAATTTTTGCACATAATATTTTAATGGGGGCTCACAATCACAAAAGATTTCCATGATAGTGTATTTGTATGTGAAAGTTCTCTTCCTTATACTAATTATTCGTGAATTGCTTGTATGACAAATATTGTGATTGTCAAGCCTCAAAGATTTCACTTTCTAAACCCGATGTGAAGCTACCACTAGGCATGATATGATTTCAACTTCATGACATTCAATTTATTCAACAATTTACTCATAGGATAAAATTGAAGCACAAGAGTAAATGACAAACTACTCCAAAAAGATATAAGTGAAGATCAAACGAGTAGTTAAGTAAATAGGTGGCTATTTGAGGACTCTCTTTTTATTTAAAAACTTTCAGATCTAAGCAATTTATTAAAACAGCAAGCAAAACAAAATAAAATGACGCCAAGGATAGCATACATCATGTGAAGAAGCAAAAACTTAGGTTCAACCGATACTAACCGATAATTGTTGAAGAAGAAAGGTGGGATGCCTACCGGGGCATCTCCAAGCTTAGATGCTTGAGACTTCTTGAAATATTATCTTGGTGTGCCTTGGGCATCCCCAAGCTTGAGCTTTTGTATCTCATTACTTCCTCTTATATCACGTTTTCCCTAAATCTTAAAAACTTCGTCCACACAAAACTCAACAAGAACTCGTGAGATAAGTTAGTATAAACCAATGCAAAAACCTTATCGTTCTCTACTGTAGCAAATCACTAAAATTATTATTCAACATTGCATACTAAATGCCTCTCATATTTAATACTCCTATCCTCAAATAGAACCATTAAACAAGCAAACATATGCAAACAATGCAAACATAACAGCAATCTGCCAAAACAGTACAGTCTGTAAAGAATGCAAGAGTATCAATACATATTCAACTCCAAACATTATGAAATTTTACCACACTGTAGAAAATTTATCATAGATTACTGTGCAAAATGTTTCAACATTTTATCATATTCTGACTTTTCTAGGGAATTTTTGCAACAGCGATAAACTTTCTGTTTTCAAACATCAACATGTATACTTGCAAAATAAGCATGGTAAAGGCTATCCTTGACATTTTTTTTGAAAATAAAGATGCAAAACATTATTATAAATAAAGAAAGAAAATCCTAGCAAAATAAAATGATGCTCCAAGTAAAACTCATATCATGTGACGAATAAAAATATAGCTTCAAGTAAGATTACCGATATTGTTGGAGACGAAAGAGAGGATGCCTTCCGGGGCATCCCCAAGCTTAGTTGCTTGGATCTTCCTTGAATATTACCTTGGGGTGCCTTCGGAATCCCAAAGATTAGGGTCTTGTCACTCCTTGTTCTCCTCATATCGATATCTCACCCAAAACTTGAAAACTTCAATCACACAAAACTTAACGGAACTTCGTGAGATAGGTTAGTATGATAAAGAGCAAACCGTTTCACTTTGGTACTGTCAAAGACAAGATTGATAATTGTTTCCACACAATGCCTACTGTAGCATATCATTTCCACAATTTATATTGAGCAATATAAGCCATAGAAACTATAAAACAAGCAAACTATGCATTGAAAACAGAATCTGTCAAAAACAGAACAGTCTGTAGTAATCTGTACTCCAGCCATACTTCCGCTACTTCAAAACTTGTGAAAAATTAGGACAACGTAGAGAATTTTTATATCCATCACGTGTAAAAATTTTAGATCAAAAGCACGTTCCAGTGAATTTTCAAATTTCCTGGACTGAGTGCAAAAGTTTCTGTTTTTGCACAGATTCAAGTCAACTATCATCCACACTATCCCAAAGGCTTTACTTGGCACGTTATTGAAACAAAAGCAATAAAACATGATCAATATCGTAGCATAATCATGTGAACACATAAAAACAGGAGGTAAAAGTGTTGGGTTGTCTCCCAACAAGCGCTTTTCTTTAATGCCTTTTAAGCTAGGCATGATGATTTCACTGATGCTCACATAAAAGATAAGAATTGAAACACAAAGAGAGCAACATGAGGCATATGACTAGCACATTTAAGCCTAACCCACTTCATATGCATAGGGATTTTGTGAGCAAACAACTTATGGGAACGAGAATCAACTAGCATCGGAAGGCAAAATAAGCATATTTTCAAAAATTTCAACACATAGAGAGGAAACTTGATATTATTGCAATTCCTACGAGCATAAGTTCCTCCCTCATAATAATTTTCAGTAGAATCATGAATAAATTCAACAATATAACTATCACATAAAGCATTCATTTCATGATGCATAAGCATAGAAATTTTATTACTCTCCACATGAGCAAAATTATTCTCATGAATAGTAGTGGGAGCAAACTCAACAAAATAACTATCATATGATTGAAAATTAAAATCATGATGACAAGTTTTATGGTTATTATTATTCAATATAGCATACATGTCATCACCATAATCATCATAGATAGCAACTTTGTTCTCATAATCAATTGTAACCTCTTCCAAAATAGTGGAATCATCACTAAATAAAGTCATGACCTCTCCAAATCCACTTTCATCATTGTGATAAGATTCAACACCCTCCAAAATAGTGGGCTCATTACATAGAGTTGACACTCTTCCAAACCCACATTCATCATTGTAATCATCATAAATAGGAGGCATGCTACCATTATAACAAATTTTCACATCAAATCTTGGGGGACTAAAAATATCATCTTCATCAAACATAGCATCCCCAAGCTTATGGCTTTGCATATCATTAGCATCATGGATATTCATAGAATTCACACTAACAACATTGCAGTCATGCTCATCATTCAAATATTTTTTGTCAAACATTTTATAGAATTCTTCTTCTATCAATTGAGCACAATTTTCCTTTCCATCGTTTTCACGAAAGACATTATAAAGATGATCAATAATATGATGCAACCTCAATTCCATTTTTTATGTAGTTTTCTTTTTATAAACCAAACTAGTGATAAAACAAGAAACTAAAAGATTCGATTGCAAGATCTAAAGATATACCTTCAACCACTCACCTCCACGGCAACGGCGCCAAAAAAGAGCTTGATGTCTACTACGCAACTTTATTCTTGTAGACTCGTGTTGGGCCTCCAAGCGCAGAGTTTTGTAGGACAGTAGCAATTTTCCCTCAAGTGGATGACCTAAGGTTTATCAATCCGTGGGAGGCGTAGGATGAAGATAGTCTCTCTCAAGCAACCCTGCAATCAAATACAAGAAATCTCTTGTGTCCCCAACACACCCAATACAATGGCAAATTGTATAGGTGCACTAGTTCAGCAAAGAGATGGTGATAAAAGTGTAGTAATGATAGTAGATATTGATTTTTGTGATACGAACAATAAAAAACAGCAAGGTAGCAAATAACAAAATTAAGCACAAACAATATTGCAATGCTTGAAAACAAGGCCTAGGGTCTGTACTTTCACTAGTGCAATCTCTCAACAATGCCAATATAATTGGATCACATAACCATCCCTCAACGTGCGATGAAGAATCAGTCCAAAGTTCCTATCTAGCAGAGAACATAAGAATAAATTATTTGTAGGGTACGAAACCACCTCAAAGCTATTCTTTCCATTCGATCTATTCAAGAGTTCGTACTAAATTAACACAAAGCTATTCTTTCTGTTCGATCTATCCTAGAGTTCGTACTAAAATAACACCAAAGCAACAAATTCATAATATTCAATCCAACACATAGAACTTCAAAGAGTGCCAAGATTTCTACCGGAGAAAGAAAGACAAGAACGTGCATCAACCCCAATGCATAGATTAAGCCAATGTCACCTCGGGAATCCGCGAGCTGAGTGCCAAAACATATATCAAGTGTTCTCAAATCCATAAAAGTATTCAATCCGATAACAACGAAATCTCAAAGGGAAAACTCAATTCATCACAACAAGATAGAGAGGGGAAAACACCATATGATCCGACTATATTAACAAATCCCACGATACATCAAGATTGTGACATCTCAAGAACATGAGAGAGAGATTAAACACATAGCTATTGGTACAAACCCTCAACCCCGAGGGTGGACTACTCCCTCCTCATCGTGGTGGCCGCCGGGATGATGAAGATGGCCACCAGAGATGATTCCCCTCCGGCAGGGTGCTCGAACGGGGTCTAGATTGGTTTTCGTGGATACAGAGACCTTGCGGCAGTGGAACTTCTGATCTAGTTTAACCCCGAAGGGTTTCGGAATATTTGGGAATTTATAGTGCAAAGAAGGGGTACGGGAGGCCACCGAGGTGGGCACAACCCACCTGGGCGTGCCAGGGGGCCTGGCGCGCCCTGGTGGGTTGTGCCCCCCTCGAGGCACCCCCTAGGTGCTTATTTGGCCCATCATGAGTCTTCTGGGCCATAAAAATCTCCGTGGAGTTTCGCGGTGTTTGGACTCCGTTTGATATTGATTTCCCGCGATGTAAAAAACAATCAAAAAACATCAACTGGCACTCGGCACTGGGTCAATAGGTTAGTCCAAAAAATGATATAAAGTTGCTATAAAATGATTGTAAAACATCCAAGAATGATAAAATAACAGCATGAGTACTTCATAAATTACAGATACGTTGGAGACATATCACTGCATCATCCCTTCCTCTTTGGGGAAATACCGACGTAGCTTCAAGCGACATCAGCACCCTCACGGTCAACCCGACTCACAAGAGACTATTGAGAACATAGGTCCACCTCTACTGGGGTGGTACCGCCTGTCCCTCCAGTCCCGCAAAAACAGTAACTCTCGCGGGGACCCCTCAGGGCCGACCCATCTTTAAACATGGTTCTGGGGGTAAAGTCAAAGTAATTGTGTGTCCATAACACCAAGGGGGAATCCAAGGAATCACCCTCGATGGATTCCACTTGATGTAGCCATCAAGGTGAACTTGGGGGAATCATCCTCCAGGGTTCACACTTGAGGTGTTGCACGACAGAGTCGTTATCGGGAGTGGTGAAGGAGGAATCACCCTCCGTAGACCACAACTGATTAACTACACTACAGAGATCTCATCAGAAGTGATATATGAGGTATCATCCTCGGCACTCGATAGTAGCTCTATAGAGTCGTACAACTAGCGGGGTGTGAGGTGATGTGTTGGGCTCTGGACATCGACCACGCTGATCGATTCATCGATCATAAAGCGAGGGCAACAGGGACAAGGTGAGGGGTCACTGGTGGATCACTAACCCACGTATACTAAGCATATAGGATAAGTAGGCAGGTAACAATAGCAAGTTACAAAATCGGGCTATGCATCAGAATGGGATCGATCAAATACAGTAGCAAAATCTAATGCAAGCATGAGAGAGAAGGAAATGGGCGATATAGGAATGATCAAGGGGGTTTTGCTTGCCTGGTTGCTCTGTTGAGGAGGGGTCGTCGTCCGTGTAGTCGATCACAGGGGTATCGGCAGTGGTCTCTGGGTCTACCGGAGAAAAAGGAGGGGGAAGAAACAATAAATAAGAGGCATACAAATGCAACAGAAAGCATGGCATGACAGTATGCTATGCTAGGGGTGACCTAACGCAGTGCTACGAGTTATAGACGAAGTAGGAAAACATCTGGGAATGTTTTCACGGTGTTTGGCATTATTCGGGCAGATGAATCGGAGGGTGCAAGTGCAACTAATCCCGGGGTGATTTTGGTAATTCTTAACAACATATAGCTCATTGAACTAATACTCCTTCAAGATGATCATTTCAGAAAGTTCAATGATTAGCATGGCATGGACTAAAGATGTGGACCCATCAAAATGCTAAGGACACATATTGGCTCAAGCTCAAGACTCTACATTTTCATTTTAGTGATCCAAGATCACATTGAGTCCGTAGGAAAGCCAATACTATTAAAAGGGGATGAGGTGTTGCTTAATGGCTTGCTTGCTCAAAATGGTTAGTGATATGCTCCAAAAGCCCTCAACCACTTTCTCATATCCACATATGTCCCAAACCAAAAGTCAAACTCGGCCCCACCGATTTGATCTATCCGGCGCCACCGAGTTCATTTGACATAGCCATAGCCAGAAACCCTAATCAGTTCGGTCTCACCGATAGGGATCTCGGTCTCACCGAGATGGGATTGGAAACTCTCTGTTTCCCTTCGTAATGTTTCGGTCTAACCGAGATGAGCGATCGGTCCCACCGAGTTCGCAATGCAAACTCTCTGTTTCCTTTTCGTAATGTTTTGGCCTGACCAACTCTCTGTTTGCCTATTACAGAAATCAGTCTCACCGAGTTCATGTGATCAGTCTCACGGAGATTACGTTATGCCCTAACCCTAATGAAATCGGTTCCATCGAGTTGGCATGTCGGTCCCACCGAAATTCCTAACGTTCACATTGTGAACTAAATCGTTCTGACCGAGTTTGAGTATTCGGTCCCACCGAGTTTGGTAAATTGTGTGTAACGGTTAGATTTTGTGTGGAGGCTATATATACCCCTCCGCCCTTCCTCCATTCGGGGAGAAAGCCATCAGAACGTGCCTACACTTCCAGCATTCATTTCTGAGAGAGAACCACCTACTCATGTGTTAAGACCAAGATATTCCAATCCAACCACAAGAATCTTGATCTCTAGCCTTCCCCAAGTTCCTTTCCACTTAAATCATCTTTCCACCAAATCCAAATCTGTGAGAGAGAGTTGAGTGTTGGGGAGACTATCATTTGAAGCACAAGAGCAAGGAGTTTGATGACCCACAAGTATAGGGGATCAATTGTAGCTCTTTTCGATAAGTAAGAGTGTCAAACCCAACGAGGAGCAGAAGGAAATGACAAGTAGTTTTCAGTAAGGTCGTGTCTGCAAGTGCTGAAAATGTAAGTAGCGAGTAGTTTGATAGCAAGATAATTTGTAACGAGCAGGTAACAATAGTAGAAATAAGTATGCAGCAAGGTAGCCCAATCCTTTTGAGGCAAAGGACAGGCCAAAAAGGTCTCTTATAATAAGCAAAGCGTTCTTGAGGGTACATGAGAATTTCATCTAGTCACTTTCATCATGTTGGTTTGATTTGTGTTTGCTACTTTGATAATTTGATATGTGGGTGGACCGGTGCTTAGGTGTTGTTCTTACTTGAACAAACCTCCTACTTATGATTAACCCTCCCGCAAGCATCCGCAACTATGACAAAATTATTAAGAATAAATTCTAACCATAGCATTAAACTTTTGGATCCAATCGGTCCCTTACGGAATAGCGCATAAACTGGGGTTTAAGCTTCTATCACTCTCGCAACGCACCATCTAATTTCTACTCCACAATGCATTCCCTTAGGCCCAAATATGGTGAAGTTTCATGTAGTTGATGTTCACATGACACCACTAAGGGAATCACAACATACATACTATCAAAATATCAAACACATATCAAATTCACATGATTACTTGCAACATGATTTATCCCGTGACCTCAAGAACAAAGGTAACTACTCACAAACAACAACCATGCTCATGATCAGAGGGGTATTAATATGCATAATGGATCTGAACATATAATCTTCCACCAAATAAACCATATAGTAATCAACTACAAGATGTAATCAACACTACTAGTCACCCCCTAGCACCAATCTATAGTTCCGGTAACAAGATTGAATACAAGAGATGAACTAGGGTTTGAGATGAGATGGTGCTGGTGAAGATGTTGATGGATATTGCCCTCCCCAAGATGGGAGAGTTGTTGGTGATGATGATGACGATGATTTCCCCCTCCGGGAGGGAAGTTCCCCCGGCAGAATCGCTCCACCGGAGGGCAAAAGTGCTCCTGCCCAAGTTCTGACTCGAGATGGCGGCGCTCCATCCCGAAAGTATTATTCTAATTTTTTCTAGGTCAAAACCACTTATATACCAGAAGATGGGCACCAGAGGTGGGCCGAGGAGGCCACAACCCACCAGGGCACGCCAGGGGGGCCTGGCGCGCCCAGGTGGGTTGTGCCCACCTGGTGGCTCCCCTCTGGTACTTATTGGATCGAATATTTCTTATTTATTCCATAAAAAATCTCCGTGAAGTTTCAGCCCATTTGGAGTTGTGCAGAATAGGTGGCCTGACGTAGCTTTTTCAGGTCCAGATTTCCAGCTGCCGAAATTCTCCCTCTTGCTGTGTACCTTGCAAATTATGAGAGAAAAGGCATTAGAATTACTCCAAAAAGCATTATTATGGATAAAAACATTATAAATAACAGTAAGAAAACATGATGCAAAATGGACGTATCAACTCCCCCAAGCTTAGACCTCGCTTGTCCTCAAGCGAAAACCGAAATCGAGAAGCATGTCCGCATGCTGTGAGAAAGAGGTCTCGATAAAAATAAAATACGGACATTGAAGCATCATGTTGATTATTATAACAGCCAAAAATTTAAACATAGGACTTTTATCATAGAACTTGCATCATACACTTCCCATGAATAAGTAATAGTTCATCACACCATCGAAGTATAAAGCAAAAACTCTATTAGAAACCAACAAACTATGTTCTCAGTCAACTTTGCAACTATAATTCATCATCTTTTCAGGAAGGGTCACGTATCGGAGCTCTTAAGCAAGTCCACATACTCAACCATCATATAGTCTTTTATGATTGCTAACACTCACCTTGTACCCATAAGCAAAACGTTTCAACCGAACACATAGAAAGATAGGGGCTCATAATTTCGCCTCCCAACTTACTCACCTCAAGGGTGATGCCAACAGTAATAACTCATGCTATTTATATTCAACTGGACATATGTGCCTAGATCTTTCCTCACCACATGATGCTTGCCAAAAGAATAAATAAAAAGGAAATAGCAGGAAAACTTTGACTCTTGCATAAAAGTAAATACATAAAAGTAAGAGATAGGCCCTTCGCAGAGGGAAGCAGAGGTTGCCATGCGCTTATTTGTTTGCATGCTCAATCCCTTAGTGCAAGAGAATGTCATGTTGTATTGCCCTTTAAGATGACATCCTTTATTATGTAGTCTGTCGCTTTTATTCTTTGTCATCCAAGTTCGTACAACGCTCAATTTTCTCTTATACTAAATGATCTAACACTTTTATGAAGTGTTAATGATAAAATAAATAATTTATGAAGTGTGAATGCTAGCAAAGTGCATAAGTTTGATCAATGACAGTTTCAATCACTTTTCCTAGCATCATAACAGCAATTCTTTCTCATAAAATTTCTCATGTTGTAGTGGCAACCAATTCACATGTTAAGGTTTAAACAATGAACTCTCTTGAAACCCAACAACCTATGTTCTTAGTCACCAAGCAATTGCAATTCAACTTATTCAACGGAGTCTAAGTAAGAGCTCCACATACTCAACCATCATATAGTCTTCTATGATTGCTAACACTCACCGCGTACACATGAGCAAAATGTTTCAACTAGACACATAGAAAGATAGGGGCTTATTGTTTTGCCTCCCAACGTATTCACCTCAAGGGTGATGTCAACAATAATAACTCATGCTGCCCATATTCAACTGGACATATGTGCCTAGATCTTTCCTCAGCACATGATGCTTGCCAAAGGAGAAAAATAAAAAAGAATAGAGAGAAAAACTTTGACTCTTTGCATAAAAGTAAATACTGAAAAGTAAAAGATAGGCCCTTCGCAGAGGGAAGCAGAGGTTGCCATGCGCTTATTTGTTTGTATGCTCAATCCCTTAGTGCAAAAGAACGTCACATTATATTGCCCCTTATAATAGCAACCTTTATTATGTAGTCCTTCACTTTTATTGCTTTGCCATCATAAGTTCGTTTAACGCTCAATTTTCTCTTACACTAAATGATCTAACACTTTTAGAAGCAATTTTATTGCTTTTTGCACCGATGACAACTTACTTGAAGGATCTTGTTCAATCCGTAGGTAGGTATGGTGGACACTTGAAGAAGATTTGGGTTTAAGGGGATTTTGGATGCACAAGTAGTATCTCTACTTAGTGCGGAATTTTTGGCTAGCAAAGATAGGGGCAAGCATCACATGTTAAAGGATCTATGACAATATGACTTCTATGTGAATATAAACATACACAAACCATTACGTCGTCTTCCTTGTCCAACGTCAACAATTTTGGCATATAATATTTTGATGAGGGCTCACAATCACAAAAGATTTATAGGATAGTCTATTTATATGTGAATCTTCCCTTCCCTTATTAATTCTTTCATGAGTTGCATCATTGACTAATCCTATGTTTGTCAATCTCTAATAAAATTTTCTTACTTATACTTTTCCTTATGTAGTGCTATTACCTACCATAGGATTAGTATATGATCTTATTGATTTACTTCCTTTCCTTTTTCTTTCTTTCTTATTTATCTTCTTTATTTGCATCATGAAAGTAAGGAAAGTAAAAAACTCAAAATAACTTTATTATATAACTCTCACATGATTATAATGATAGATTACTAAGCAAACTTCTAAAAGAAGAAAAGACCGAAGGAAAAGATTGAACTAAGGTAAGTAAAATTAAAAAGATAGTGGGAGGATACGATACCGGGGCACCTCCCCCAAGCTTGGCGAAAGCTAAGGGGAGTGTCCATACCCGACACTCAGTTCTCCTTTGGTGGTGAAGAAGATGGTGGTGGTGATGAAGAAGGTAATTTTCCCTTTGCTTCCTTCCGCTTCATTTCGATCTTCATTAGCCAAGCACCTTCTTCCATGTGGTTGGAGGAGCAGGAAGACATGATGCTTAGCTTGATAAACCTGACCGGAAACAACAAGAAAAGAGAACAGAGGATTTTCTCCGTGATATGGTGGTTAACAGGTTCGGGAACTATAAATAGAATTTTTATTTTGCAGGACAAGCATATGGAAGAAAGACGGAGTACGGGAGGTGTCCCAGGTGGGCACAACCTGCCTGGCGCGCCCTGCTGTATTGTGCCCACCAGGAAACGCTTCCTTGTAGTTTCTTTATTCCCAAAATTCTAAAATATTCCAAAACTGACAGAAAATATTTTTGCAGATTTTTCGGGACCCATTTACATACCATATTACGTACCTCCTTATTTTGACGATTCTAGAGTGTTCCGGAGGGACTCTTTTATGTGTTCTTCCGGTGTCAGAGTTTGGATAACATTACTTTAAACGTTAATGGGCGTACCTGAGATATAATGCTTTATTCGTTGTCCATTAACAACCTTTGGGTTAGTACCTTCGGAATTACTTATTTTGATGGCTCCAGACCGGTAAACCTCCTCGATGACATATGGGCCTTCCCATTTCGAGAGGAGCTTCCCTGCAAAGAATCTAAAATGAGAGTTGTATAAAGAACATATTCTCTAACTTTAAACTCACGTTTCTGAATTCTTTTGTCATGCCATCTTTTAACTTTTTCTTCAAATAACTTTGCATTTTCATAAGCTTGGGTTCTCCATTCATCTAGTGAGCTAATATCAAATAGAGAGCAAGTTTGAAATCATAGTTGAGTTCTTTAACTGCCCAAAATGCTTTATGTTCTAACTCAAGAGGCAAATGACAAGCTTTTCCATAAACCATTTTAGAAGGAGACATACCCATAGGATTTAAATAGTCTGTTCTATAGGCCCAAAGTGCATCATCTAATTTCTTAGACCAATTCTTCCTGGACCTATTAACAGTCTTTTGCAAAATTAATTTTATTTCTCTATTGCTAAGTTCAACTTGACCACTGGACTGAGGATGATAAGGTGATGCAATTCTATGGTTAACATCATACTTAGCAAGCATTTTACGGAAAGCACCATGAATAAAGTGTGAACCACCATCAGTCATTAAATATCTAGGGACTCCAAACCTTGGGAAAATAACTTCCTTGAGCATTTTAATAGAGGAGTTGTGATCAGCACTACTAGTTGGAATAGCTTCTACCCATTTAGTAACATAATCAATAGCAACCAAAATGTGTGTATACCCATTAGAGCAAGGAAAAGGTCCCATGTAATCAAATCCCCAAATATCAAATGGTTCAACAGCAAGAGAATAGTTCATAGGCATTTCTCTACGCTTACCAAGATTACCTATTCTTTGGCATTCGTCACAACATGAGACATACTTACGAGCATCCTTGAAAAGAGTAGGCCAATAAAATCTAGATTGCAACAGCTTATGAGCAGTTCTATCTCCAGCATGATGCCCTCCATAAGGTTCGGAGTGACATTTCCGTAGGATTTGTCCCTGTTCATGCTCAGGTACACAACGTCTAATAATACCATCTGCTCCTTCTTTATTAAGATGTGGGTCATCCCAAAAGTAATGTCTTAAATCATAGAAGAACTTTTTCTTTTGCTGGTAAGTAAAGCTAGGTGGCAAATATTTAGCAACAATGTAATTAGCATGGCCAGCATACCAAGGAGTACTATTGGCAACATTTATTGCAGCTAACTACTCATCAGGAAAACTATCATCAATAGGAAGTGGGTCATCAGGCACATTTTCAAGCCTAGACAAGTTATCAGCCACGGGGTTCTCAGCTCCTTTTCTATCAATAATATGCGAATCAAATTCTTGTAACAAGAGAACCCTACGAGTAAGTCTAGGTTTAGCATCTTTCTTTTCCATAAGATATTTAATATCAGCATGGTCTGTGTTAACAGTTACTTTAGAATCAACAATAATAGGTCTAAACTTATCACAAGAAAACACCACTGCTAAGAATTCTTTTCCAGTAGTAGCATAATTTCTTTGAGCACTGTCTAGAGTTTTACTAGCATAGTGAATAACATTCAATTTCTTATCCACTCTTTGTCCTAGAACAGCACCAACAACATAATCACTAGCATCACACATAATTTCAAAAGGCAAGTTCCAATCAGGTGGTTGAACTATGCGTGTAGTGATTAAAGCTTTTTTGAGTGTTTCAAAGGCTTCTAAACAATCATCATCAAAGAAAAAAGGAATATCCTTTTGCAAAATATTAGTAAGAAGCCTAGAAATTTTAGAAAAGTCTTTGATAAATCTTCTATAGAAACCAGCATGACCTAAGAAACTACGAATACCTTTGATGTCCTTAGGACATGGCATTTTCTCAATTGCATCAACTTTAGCTTGGTCCACTTCAATACCTTTTTTAGAAATTTTATGACCCAAGACAATGCCTTCATTAACCATAAAGTGGCACTTCTCCCAATTCAAGACAAGATTTGTTTGTTCACATCTCTGCAAAACTCGATCAAGATTGCTTAAACAATCATCAAAAGACTTCCCATAAATAGAGAAGCCATCCATGAAAACCTCAACAATCTTTTCACAAAAGTCAGAGAATATAGCCATCATGCATCCTTGAAAGGTAGCAGGTGCATTACATAAACCAAAAGGCATATGTCTATAAGCATCGGTTCCAAAAGGACAAGTAAAAGTGGTCTTTTATTGATCAGGTTGAGAAACAGGTATTTGTGAATAGCCACAGTATCCATCAAGGAAGCAAAAGTGTGTGCTTAGATAAACTTTCAAGCATTTGATCAATAAAAGGCAAAGGGTAATGATCTTTTCTAGTAGCTTTATTTAATTTTCTGAAATCAATTACCATTCTATAGCCTATAACAATTCTTTGTGGAATAAGTTCATTCTTATCATTAGGAACAACAGTAATACCTCCTTTCTTAGGACACAATGAACAGGACTTACCCATCTACTATCAGCTATAGGATAAATTATACCTTCTTCCAGAAGTTTTAATATTTCTGTTCTTACCACCTCTTTCATCTTTGGATTTAGTCGACATTGGTGATCAACAACGGGTTTAGCATCAGGTTCCATATTAATTTTGTGCTAACATAGAGTGGGACTAACGCCCTTTAAATCATCAAGAGTATATCCAATAGCAGCTCGGTGCTTGCTTAGAACTTTCAACAATCTTTCTTCTTCATGTTCTGAAAGGTTAGCACTAATAATAACAGGATATATTTTCTTTTCATCAAGATAAGCATATTTCAAAGTGTCTGGTAATTGTTTTAATTCAAACACAGGATCACCATTAGGTGGAGGAGGGCCTTCGAGAGTTTCAATAGGCAAATTGTGTTTAAGTAGAGGACGTTGTTCAAAAAAAATATTATCTATTTCATTTCTTTCATGCATATGTAAATCATTTTCATGGTCTAGCAAGTATTGTTCTAAAGGATCAGTAGGTGGCACAGCAATAGAAGCAAGACCAATTAATTCGTCCTTAACAGGCAATTCTTTTTCATGATGGTTTCTACTAAACTTGGAAAAATTAAACTCATGAGACTCATCACCAAAGCTAACACCCACAGTTTGTTTCTGACAATCTATCTTGGCATTAACTGTGTTCAAGAAAGGTCTACCAAAAATAATGGGACAAAAGTCATCTTACGGGGTACCAAGAACAAGAAAATTAGTAGGATATTTTATTTTCCCACACAAGACTTCAACATCTCTAACAATCCCAACTGGTGATATTGTGTCTCTATTTGCAAGGTTAATAGTAACATCTATGTCTTCTATCTCAACAGGTGATATCTCTTCCCTAATTTCCTGATATAACTTGTGAGGAATAGCACTCACACTAGCACCCATGTCACATAAACCATGATAATAGTGATCTCCTATTTTAATGAAATGACAGGCAGACCAACAACTGGTCTATTTTTATCCGTTTTATCGGGTTTGGCAATTCTAGTGGCATCTTCACAGAGGTAAATAACATGCCCATCCACATCTTCTTCTAAGAGATCTTTAACCATAGCAATATTAGGTTCAATTATAATTTGTTCATCTGGTTTAGGTGTTCTAACAGAGATTTTGTTAACCACAGTTGAGACCTTAGCATTTTCCTTTATCCTATCAGGAAAAGGGGGTTTTTCAATATAAGCAGTAGGAACAACTGGATCAACATTATAGAGTATAGTCTTCTTTAACTGGTACTGGTTCTTTAATAGGTGGGTGATATTTAAGCCATTCCTCTTTAGGGAGTTCAACATGAGTAGCAAATGATTCACAAAAGGAAGATACTATCTCAGAGTCAAGTCCATATTTAGTGCTAAACTTTTGAAAAGCATCGGTATCCATAAAAGATTTAACACAATCATACTTAAGCTTTATACCTGACTCTTTACCTTCGTCGAGTTCCCAATCTTCAGAGTTGCGTTTAATTCTTTCCAGAAGATCCCACCGGAATTCAATAGTTTTCTTCATGAAAGAACCAACACAAGAAGTATCCAGCATGGTTTGATCATTACGAGAAAGCCGAGCATAAAAGTTCTGAATAATAATCTCTCTTGAGAGCTCGTGATTGGGGCATGAATATAACATTGAATTAAGCCTCCCCCAAGTTAGAGCGATACTTTCTCCTTCACGAGGCCAAAAAAAATATATATATAATTCCGATCACGATGAACTAGATGCATACGGTAAAAAATTTGGTGGAACTCCAATTTCAAACGATTCCAATTCCACGATCCAATATCATCGCATAGCCTATACCATGCCAATGCCTTTCCCTTCAAAGATAGAGGGAAAAACTTTTTCATAACATCATCCCTGGGCAAACCTGCAAGCTTTAAACAATCCACAAATTTGTTCCACATGTATCAAGTGCATATGAGGATGTTCCATTCCATCTCCTGCATAAGGATTAGCTAGCAGTTTGATAAGCACATTTCATATACATAATTTTGGTACTCAATATAGCATCTATTGTGATATATTCGTCCACTCTTGCCATGATTGATTGAATGTTGCTTGATAATCATAAAAAAGGATCATTTACTAGTCTTTGGTCTATCTTGCAGAAATGTGCGCAAAGGCACTAATAATCGTCAAGATTTCGTCTATGAGGCTATCGAGAAGAGTGAAGAAGAGAAGAGAAGGAAGAAGAGACTTGTGAGATGAAAAGAAGTAACCAGGGGGCTAGCTGAAGAAGAGAAGGGATCATCTTGTGCTAAAAGTATAGAAGGAGAAGGGCCAAATCAGAAAAGTGGCAGATCAGAGAGGGGAACAAAATCCCTAGCCGCATCATTCGATCCCTTCGGGCCTGGCACATCTCACTCTCCCTCACCCCTCCTTCTCCACCTCCGGCCGCCGCCACGGCCAGGCCGACGTGGCGGTGCGTCACCCAGCCATCTATCCACTCCATCTCCACCACGCCATCTCCACCACCCGCCGCTGCCAGCACCGCATCACCACCACCATCCGCTGCATCTTCCTTTGCCGCGCCACACGACCAGCGACTCTCTCTCAACGCACCTTGCTGCCGCTCTTCTTCCCTCGCCTCAAACTGCTGCTGCTCTCTTCTCCCCGGCACCTCCACACTGCTGCTACAACTCCTTTCCTTTGCTGTTGTCCCATCTCTCCTTGCGGTCCTGCAGCTTCTTCTTCCCAAACCTTGCTGCTGCCGCTCTCTTCTCCCCAAAACTACTGCTTCTTCTTCTCCCCTGCGCCCCCTTGCTGAACCTATGCTCTGAACCTCCTCCTTCTGCCGCTCCTTTTGTGTGTGTGTGTGTAATTCATGAAAAACATATTGTTGTGTTAAGTGAACAATTAGTGTTGAGACTTGTTCAATTGCAAACTGTTTTGTGCTAGATTTATATGTGACTGTCAGTTCGTGGGTTGTATAAATTCAGATTACTACCTGTGATTTTATTTTGTAGTGAGACCGCTCTTTGTGAAGTCAGAGGTGTGATTGTTTTTAATCTCAAGTTCAATGTGCTAGCTATGTACCAGTGACATATGTGACATGTATATGTGATGTGAAATAATTGTATTCTGTCCCTAATCTTGTTCCTTCCGTGTGTCTTATACTTGCTAGTTTTATATACATATATGTGTTCTTGTCTTGTTAGTTCCCTTTGTTGAAGTTGTCCTCCTGTAGTTTCTATTTCTCAAGTGCTAGGAAAGCACCAAAAAGATATTGAGTCAAATCTGAATCTACCCTTGGTGTTTGCATTTTCTTTGTCGACGATCTTTGGGAACGACCTTGTTAGTTTAGGTTTTATTTTTTTTTGCATTCGTCTCTTAAAATTGTGTTACCTAGATTTAGCTGAGCATAGTCATCGTCGCCTAGTCCCTGTGGGGAACACGACACTCGCAGTTCGGGCGAAATATCCCACTGTACCTTCAATTGATCATTTTGGCACCGTTGCCGGGGACTAGCGTCGAACGATTGTGTGAAGCTATAGGCTAGGCTTAGTATAGTTTTTGTTTAAATTTCCATTCAAATTTATTTCTGTGCTTCTTTTACCTTTTTACTTTTTGTTGCTTCGGCTTATTAGGATACTAACTTTCTGACTAGTGTTTACTATTTATGAGTGTTTGTAGGAAATCTGAACTAATTGCAGGTTGTTCTATAGTTACACTCGGTTAAGATGGCATTGCTTCGTGATCTTTGGATGCCCAAAAGTCGGTGCTATATCACAGGACCGATTTGGCCAACTATTGAGGCAGAGAACTTCGAGTTGAAACCTAGTCTTATTGCTTTGGTTCAACAACAACAGTTTGGAGGACTGCCTACTGAGGATCCCTATGAGCACTTACACCGAGTCATGGAGTATTCAGATATAGTCAAGTACCATGGAGTTCCTCAAGATGCAATCATGTGCAGGTTGTTCACATTCTCTCTCCGTGATGATGCTCGTGCTTGGTATCGATCCTTGCCATCAAGGTCATACAGTTGGAATGAGATATCATGAGCTTTCTTGGATAGATATTTCCCACTACACAAGCAGTCTGCGATTCGAGATGAGATCTTCAATTTTGTTCAGCGTGAATACGAGAGCTTGTATGATGCTTGGGAGAGATGCAAGGCTTTATCAGGTGATGTCCTAACCACGGGCTTGAGAGATGGTTAGAGTTACATATATTCTATAGAGGATTGACTTCGGACACTCGATCTTACGTCGATATGGCAGCGGGTGGAGCTATTACAAACAAGACACTTGATGATGCTTTTCTGCTGATTGAGAGTATAGCCTTCCACCAACTTCAGTGGTACAATGAGAAGCCCATCTCTGATTCAGTTCCTTGTTTGCAACAAATCACTTCATCTCAGCAAGAATCTCTTACACAAAAGTCGGAACCAGTTTCTCCATGTAACAAGATTGAGCTTTCATGGATTATCTTTGATGATGATGACACCATCCTAGTTGACACACACACTTTAGATCATATGGATACTAGTGTTGGAGATTTTGTTTTCATTGTGATGATTCTTCCATGGATGAGCCAGAGCTGCAGTTAGTTGTTTTTTATATTGAGGAGTCACCTTTGGTTGATATTGATCATGTGCTGCTAGAGCCAGATATGGAGAAGTTCAATTTCAATGATGTTAGACGCATTGATTCCTCAACACTTGAGCCTAAGATGGAGAGCTTCATGGTTAATTATGATGAGGTGGATTGAGATGTCAAGGAGCCAAGCTCTACTATTTCACTTGTTGACATGAGTCCGGTGGAAATTTCTACTACCACACCTCACTTGGTATCTTCAATTGAGGTAGTCCTGAAGTTTCTTCCCAAGTATCTCAGGTATGATATCAGCTTTCTCGACAAGATATATATGCCATATCATGGATACTGCCTATGCACCATGCGATTTATTGATGATATCTATTTATCATATGTTCAATAGATATGCTTATTTGATAGGATACTCTATTGATGACTTAGAGGGCATTGTCCCTATCATTTGTATTGGCTTGGTTGTTGAGTGTTCTTTCAGGTTTACTCTTGTGCACCATTCATTGCGGGCTGACCAAGTTCGAGATGACATCCCATGGGATCCTGGTGGATTCACGGCATGGTGATAAGGAGAAGCAATGTGCACACATGAGGAAGAGCGAAGATGGAGCATGTATGAGGAAGCAAAAGGAGAGGAGCTGCAGTTGGTGAGGTGATCGAGCGAGTGCTACATCATCAAAGCCTGGTGAGCTGTTTCATGACCCATTTTGAAATCATCATCCATTGATGCTTGCCGAATTAAATTTCTATTTGGGTTGCTTGTGCCATTTCTTAAATGTTGTCCCGCTGAATTTCACCTTTGACATATGGTGCTTGATGAGAATATGCGAACTGATTGTTGAATGCCTTGTAAACTAGTGATCTACACCCTGTTTGCTTTGTTGAAAGTAGTGAAAGCTATTAGTTTTGAGTGCTCAAATCCCTAGTGCACTAGTAAACTTAATCATTTTCTGCTTTTACCTTGATACACTTAGATCATTAAGTGTTAGATGATGAGTTTGTGCCTATTGTGTTCCCATTGAGAGCAATCACTTTACCACTATGGACTAGTATGCTATGTTCCCTGGATCGGTAGCACGTGAACCAGACATGGAGAAGTGATGATTCCTGTTTTTGTGCTTATGCGTTGTTCATTTAAGATAAGTAATAATGAATAAATAAGTCTGACTACCTATAGTAGCATGTCATGTTCCGTGGATCGGTGGCATGTGAAATCAGGTTAGCTTGGGCAGTACTTAATAATAAAAATTGTAATTGTCAAACCAGGTGTATACCATGTTCTCTGGATCGGTGGTATGTTCGTTTGGGGAGACAAACAAAAATAATAATAATTGGTCGAGCCAGGTGTATACCATATTCTCGGGATCGGTGGTATGTTCCTTTGGTGAGACCGGTAAAATATTATCATTGTTGCTACCTTCAAATTCAATAAGTGATTTGATCACAGGAATTACTTCTAGTTCTTTTTGTTCTCGGGATCATGCTCTCTTTAGGAACCATTTGGCACAGTCATCATTTAAACTTGTTGATCCTCTTTTATCATTGTAAAAGTTTAAAATGGTCATGCTTACTAGTATCCGACTGCTTTGTAGCACTCTTAACCATCAATTTTCACTAGCTAAGTCCAAAGCATGCATTGTTTGGAGATGTATTTTACCAGGACATTCTTTACTCAGCTCACTGTTCACATTCTTGCTCTTGTCATATGCCTTTGCTTGAGGACAAGAAAAGATTTAAGTATGGGGGAACTTGATAAGCACATTTCATATACATAATTTTGGTACTCAATATAGCATCTATTGTGATATATTCGTCCACTCTTGCCATGATTGAGTGAATGTTGCTTGATAATCATAAAAAGGATCATTTACTAGTCTTTGGTCTATCTTGCAGAAATGTGCGCAAAGGCACTAATAATCATCAAGATTTCGTCTATGAGGCTATCGAGAAGAGTGAAGAAGAGAAGAGAAGAAAGAAGAGACTTGTGAGATGAAAAGAAGTAACCAGGGGGCTAGCTGAAGAAGAGAAGGGATCATCTTTTGCTAAAAGTATAGAAGGAGAAGGGCCAAATCAGAAAAGTGGTAGATCAGAGAGGGGAACAAAATCCCTAGCCACATCATTCGATCCCTTCTGGCCTGGCACATCTCACTCTCCCTCACCCCTCCTTCTCCACCTCCAGCCGCTGCCACGGCCAGGCCGGCGTGGCGGTGCGTCACCCAGCCATCTATCCACTCCATCTCCACCACGACATCTCCACCACCCACCGCTGCCAGCACCGCATCACCACCACCATCCGCTGCATCTTCCTTCGCCACGCCACACCACCAGCGACTCTCTCTCAACGCACCTTGCTGCTACTCTTCTTCACTTGCCTCAAACTGCTGCTGCTCTCTTCTCCCCGGCGCCTCCACACTGCTGCTACTACTCCTTTCCTTTGCTGGTGTCCCATCTCTCCTTGCACTCCTGCTGCTTCTTCTTCCCAAACCTTGATGCTGCCGCTCTCTTCTCCCCAAAACTACTGCTGCTTGTTCTCTCCTGCGCCCCCTTGCAGAACCTCTGCTCTAAACCTCCTCCTTCTGCTCCTCCTTGTGTGTGTGTGTGTGTAATTCATAAAAAACATATTGTTGTGTTCAGTGAACAATTAGTGTTGAGACTTGTTCAATTGCAAACTGTTTTGTGCTAGATTTATATGTGACTATCAGTTCGTGGGTTGTATAAATTCAGATTACTACCTGTGATTTTATTTTGTAGTGAGACTGCTCTTTGTGAAGTCAGAGGTGTGATTGTTTTTAATCTCAAGTTCAATGTGCTAGCTATGTACCAGTGACATATGTGACATGTATATGTGATGTGAAATAATTGTATTCTGTCCCTAATCTTGTTCCTTCCGTGTGTCTTATACTTGCTAGTTTTATATACATATATGTGTTCTTGTCTTGTTAGTTCCCTTTGTTGAAGTTGTCCTCCTGTAGTTTCTATTTCTCAAGTGCTAGGAAAGCACCAAAAAGATATTGAGTCAAATCTGAATCTACCCTTGCTGTTTGCATTTTCTTTGTCGACGATCTTTGGGAACGACCTTGTTAGTTTAGGTTTTATATTTTTGCATTCATTTCTTAAAATTGTGTTACCTAGATTTAGTTGAGCATAGTCATCGTCGCCTAGTCCCTGTGGGGAAGACGACACTCGCAGTTCGGGTGAAATATCCCACTGTACCTTCAATTGATCACAGTTGTTCTATCATACACGAAGGAATTTCATATTCAATATTTTCAATAGGTGCAGTAGGTTGAGGGGAAATTAATTGTGGTTCCGGACGAGGTGAAGATACCCCGAACAAACCCCTCAAAGGATTGTTTTTCCATAGTAACAAGTGACAATAAATTTCAGCACACTATATAAATGTTTCCTTACCGAGTTCCACTTACCAAAGGCGCTTCACTCCCCGGCAATGGTGCTAGAAAATAACCTTGATGACCCACAAGTATAGGGGATCAATTGTAGCTCTTTTTGATAAGTAAGAGTGTCGAACCCAACGAGGAGCAGAAGGAAATGACAAGTAGTTTCCAGTAAGGTGGTGTCTGCAAGTGTTGAAACTGTAAGTAGCGAGTAGTTTGATAGCAAGATAATTTGTAACGAGCAAGTAACGATGGTAGCAATAAGTATGCAGCAAGGTAGCCTAGTCCTTTTGAGGAAAAGGACAGGCCAAATGGTCTCTTATAATAAGAAAAGCTATCTTGAGGGTACACGGGAATTTTATTTAGTCACTTTCATTATGTTGGTTTGATTTGTGTTCGCTACTTTGATAATATGATATGTGGGTGGACTAGTGCTTAGGTGCTGTTCTTACTTGAACAAACCTCCTACTTATGATTAACCCTCCCGCAAGCATCCGCAACTATGACAAAAGTATTAAGAATACATTCTAACCATAGCATTAAACTTTTGGATCCAATCGGTCCCTTACGGAATAGCGCATAAACTGGGTTTTAAGCTTCTATCACTCTCGCAACCCACCATCTAATTGCTACTCCCCAATGCATTCCCTTAGGCCCAAATATGGTGAAGTGTCATCTAGTCGACATTCACATGACACCACTAAGGGAATCACAACAAACATACTATCAAAATATCGAACACATATCAAATTCACATGATAACTTGCAACATGATTTATCCCGTGACCTCAAGAACAAAGGTAACTACTCACAAACAACAACCATGCTCATGATCAGAGGGGTATTAATATGAATAATGGATCTGAACATATAATCTTCCACCAAATAAACCATATAGTAATCAATTACAAGATGTAATCAACACTATTAGTCACCCCCTAGCACCAGTCTATAGTTCCGGTAACAAGATTGAATACAAGAGATGAAATAGGGTTTGAGATGAGATGGTGCTGGTGAAGATGTTGATGGAGATTTCCCTCCCCAATATGGGAGAGTTGTTGGTGATGATGATGACCATGATTTCCCCCTCCGGGAGGGGAGTTCCCCCGGCCGAATCGCTCCGCGGATGGCAAAAGTGCTCCTGCCCAAGTTCTGCCTCGAGACAGCGGCGCCCCGTCCCGAAAGTATTATTCTAATTTTTTCTAGGTCAAAACCACTTATATACCAGAAGATGGGCACCGGAGGTGGGCCGAGGAGGCCACAACCCACCAGGGAGCGCCAGGGGGCCTGGTGCGCCCAGGTGGGTTGTGACCACCTGGTGGCTCCCCTCTGGTACTTATTCACTCCAATATATTTATTTATTCCATAAAAAATCTTCGTGAAGTTTCAACCCATTTGGAGTTGTGCAGAATAGGTGGCCTGATGTAGCTTTTTCAGGTCCAGATTTCCAGCTGCCGGAATTCTCCCTCTTGGTGTGTACCTTGCAAATTATGAGAGAGAAGGCATTAGAATTACTCCAAAAAGCATTATTATGGATAAAAACATTATAAATAATAGTAAGAAAACATGATGCAAAATGAACGTATCATTCATCATCAACACACCATCTATTGCCTTTTGGAGAGTGGTGTCTCCTAGATTGGTTACGTGTCACTTGGGAGCCTCCGTCAAGATTGTGGAGTTGAACCAATGAGTTTGTACGGGCAAGGAGATTGCCTACTTCGTGAAGATCTACCCAAGTGAGGCAAGTCCTTCGTGGGCGATGGCCATGGTGGGATAGACAAGGTTTCTTCTTCGTGGACCCTTCGTGGGTGGAGCCCTCTGTGGACTCGCCCAACCGTTACCCTTTGTGGGTTGAAGTCTCCATCAACGTGGATGTACGATAGCACCACCTATCAGAACCACGCCAAAAAATCACCGTGTTTACATTGTGTTTGCTCCCTCCAAACACCTCCCCTTTACCTTCATATGCAACGTATTACATTCCGCTGCTATACTCTTAGATTTGCATGTGTAGGTTGATTGCTTGACTTGTGCTAAGTTGCTAAAATCTGCTAAGACTTAAAATTGGGAAAAGGCTTGATTTTTATTTGGTCAAGTAGTCTAATCACCCCCCTCTAGACATACTTTCGATCCTACAAGTGTATCAGAGCTTTGGTCTCCATTTGCCTTGATTTCCATAGCTTTGGTGATCATAGCCTTGGTTTCACAACCTAGGAGAGTATGGCGTCTAGCGAGGGAAATTACCACCGTAGAGGTCCTTACTTTGATGGTACTAATTTTGCTAGTTGGAAGCATAAGATGAAAATGCATATTCTTGGACATAACCCCTCGGTTTGGGCTATAGTGTGTATTGGCTTGTATGGTGGATTCTTTGATGGGAGAGAACCAAACCATGAAGCTTCCGCGGAAGAGTTGAAGATGCTGCAATACAATGCTCAAGCTTGCGATATCCTCTTCAACGAATTGTGCCCCGAAGAATTCAACAAAATAAGCCGTCTTGAGAATCCAAAGGAAATTTGGGATACTTTGATTGATATTCATGAAGGTACCGACTCGGTCAAGGAATCCAAATTGGATGTGCTTCAAAGTCAGCTTGACAAGTTCAAAATGAAGGATGGTGAAGGCGTCGCTGAAATGTACTCTAGGCTTGCTCTCGTCACAAATGTGATTACGGGCTTAGGAAGTGAAGAGATGACCGACAGATTCATCATCAAGAAGATCCTAAGAGCTTTGGATGGAAAATATGATACCGTGTGCACATTGATCCAAATGATGCCCAACTACAAAGGTCTCAAGCCAACCGAAGTCATTGGTAGAATTGTTGCTCATGAGATGTCACTCATGGACAAAGAAGAGCTTCACAACAAGTCAAGTGGTGCTTACAAAGCCTCATGTGATGCTCCTACATCATCAAGTGAGAAACAAGCCTTCAATGAGGAATTGAGCCTAATGGTGAAGAACTTCAACAAATTCTACAAGAGTAGAAGCAAGGAAAGAAGTTCCATGTCAAGGTCCTACAATGACTAAAGATCTTCTAGTCGTTAGCGAAATTGCTACAATTGTGGAAGACCTAGACACTACTCCAATGAGTGTACGACTCCCTACAAAAGAAGAGAAGACTCACCTAAAAGGAAAAGTAGAAGAGAAGAATCACCTCCAAGAGAGAGAAGGAGCAGAGATTATCATTAAGAATGAAGAAACTCTCGCAGAAGCAAGGATTCGGAAAGGAAGGACAAGTCATCAAGGAGCTACACAAAATGAAGACATCAAGCTCATGTTGGTGAATGGGTATCCGACTCTGACTCCGACCATCACTCTGAGAGAAGTTATCACTCCGACTCTGAATATACTCGAGATGAAGGTGTTGCCGGTCTAGCACTTGTGTCAACCAACTCCTATGACATATTTGACAAACCAAATGAAGGAATTGGTAGATGCTTCATGGCTAAACGCCCAAAGGTATCACACCCCGAGTATGTTGATTTCAATAGTGATGAAGATGATTTGCTAGTTGATGATGATTTACTTGCTGACAACTCTAGTTATGAAAACTATGATGAACTTGCTACTAATCATGCTAATCAAGATAAAACGAATGATGATGATAATAAGGAGATCGAGCGTCTAACTAAGGGACTAAGCACTCTTAATTTAGCTCATGAAACTACCTTAGAAGATCATGGAGAGCTTTTAAAGACTCAAGAGAAGCTACGCTTTGAAAAGCTCAATCTAGAGCAAGAGCGTGGGTTCTTAAAAGCAATCAATGATGATCTTTGTAAGAAAAGTTCTTCTTACATTGCCAAGCGTTTACTCTTGTCTACTTACATGCCAAAATTAAAATCTAGTAACAAGAGCAAGAAAGATTCTTCTTATAGTAGTAACAATAATCATGTTAAATCCAATGTTGTTGCTTCTAGTAGTTCTCTTGATTACACTAATGATTCTCTTAGCCAAGTTACACTTGAGCAAGAAAATAGCTTATTGAAGGGAATTATAGAGAAAGGTGTTTACAAGAGCCTTGCCGGAAGTAAGCAATTCAAGGAAATTGTACGCAAGCAAGGAAGGCACCGGAAATCAAGGTGTTGGTTTTGAACGGAAGTTCAATGCCAATGGAGTTGAGTGGGAAGAAGATCAATACCCCAAGACGAAGTTTATTCCTCAACAAGAGAAGTATGATCCTACTTCTTTCAAGGGGACACAAGCTCAAGATGATCTTCCACCACAAGACCACAAGCAAAAAGGCAAGGAAAAGCTTCAAGACGAGATTGATGCATTTGAAGAAGCTCCCAAGGCCTTGGTCAAGTGGGTTCCCAAGACTACATCAAGTTCTACTTCATCAAGTATGACTACAACTCCAAGGATTCCCATCAAGTTGATGTGGATCCCGAAGAAGAAGAACTATAGAGTTCTTGAGGGTGACTCCGCCAACATACTTCACTCATATCATTTTGGCGAGAACAAGTGCAAACAACTTTCACATCTTGCACTAGTTCAAGGAGTCACAAACCCTCTTGTTGGTAAGACAAGTGACAAGGTAACCTAATGCTTCCATGGACATCATCTTGTGTGTACTTCACTCTATGTCTATGGATATCCTTGTTTGTTCCTTGTGGGACTAACCCGTGTAGGTATTGAAAGTGCAACTCACTCCAATGGATTGCTCCAAATGATCTACATCAACATTGAGCATCCACATCTTCAACATCTACATGAAGTCATCATCGACAAAACCCAAAGTTAGTTCATCCCTCTTAGGGGGGATATCACATCTAGGGGGAGCTTTACTCTAAGTATTGAGCTAAAGCAACTCTAATGGTGTGAACACAACAATGCTTTATGTATAAGTGGTAACCCCACTTGTGCTTAAACGATGAGTATGACCTATGATCAAATGTTCTCATTTGACTCCTAAGTCAATATACTCATATATAGATGACCTAGTCATCGCCAATTGCTTGATAGATGCTAGAGTGTTTGTGCATGCTTTGCCACATATTTCATTTGCCATTTTATTGTGTGAGCATGTTGATTGCATATTTTTCTCATTCGAGGACATCCATTTGTTGCTTTGATTGTTTGGCTCTTCTTCTTTTGCCAAATGGATGGACAAGAGTGCCTAAGAACTTCCTCTAGCTATCTATGCTTTTCTCATCTCAAACTCTATTCATGCTACATCACAAAGTTTGATCAAGTCAGATTCGAACCCTCTGGGTGAGGAGCACTCGGAGTCACCGATTCGTCATGGACTTAAACTACCAAAACCTCTCTGTGCATTTCGGTCCGAACGATTCATCCTTTTTGGTCATACCGAGTTCACTGAGTTGATCTAGGTTTTCAATCTCGGTGCAACCGATTAGAACTATTCGGTCACACCGAGTTGCAGTAACCGCTTGTGATTCTGCATCTCGGTGCCACCGAGTTGTTCCACTCGGTCACACCGATAGGGTCAGGATATATATACCGACGGGTCAAAATTTGGAAATTTCTCCAAAACCTTTCGCCCGCGCGTGTCCTGCTCTGCCGACTCGAGTCTCTGGATCGTCCTCTCGTCACCAGCAACCTCCCGCCACTGGTCTCCGTCGCCGCCAACGGAAATCTACAACGTCGTTTCCGCCATAGCGAGCCCATCATCGAGCTAGGGTATGAGTTCGAACCTTTGTGCAATCCTTACCTCCGATTCTTAGCACAAAGCAAATGCCATGATTCTGACCACGTATGAGATCAATCTATCCAATAAAAACTTCCTTTAGATTAGTTTTGATTCGAAAATTTAGGGTTAGATTTCTGCCGAACTCATCTCGGACCGACCGAGTTGTGGAAATCGGTCTCACCGATTTTGCTTAGGCCATTGCACTTGTAACTTTCGGTCTGACCGAAACTTGCAAATCGGTGTGACCGAGTTCAACTCTCAGTGAAACCCTAGCAATCTTGGAGTCACCAAACTGTGTCTCGGTATGACCGATTCCACTAGTTTAGACTCCAAAAGTTGCTTCGGTGTCACCGAGTTTAACAAATCGGTAGATCCGAAATGCTTTCTATGGAAAACTAAAACTAAGTTTTTGACTCATGTGTTTTGCAAAACCTCTGCACTTTGTGATGCTCATCCACTCTATCTCATCTATAACTATTCACAGGGTCAGCTGTCAGTTTGCAGTGTCAGACATGTTAGATCAAAGTGATAGCCAGAACAAGTCTGAAGAGCAGGTGAATCTGAGTGAGGGCACTGGTCCCTCTGGCAGTTATGATGAAGGCAATAGAAGTACTCCTAGCAACCTGCCTAAGGCTGCTACTAGGTAGAGGGGGAAGAGAAATTCTGAGTCTCAAGATGAAGATTATATTGCTGCTGAGGAGGAGGTCAGATCCAAGAAGAAGGTTGTGAAGAAAGAATTTGGCACAGCTGCATCTACAAAGCTTGGTTTTAACAAGAAGGCTCTTGCAAAGAGAGTGCCCATGTCAAAGGCCAGAGCCTCCACTCTTGAAACTTCCAAATCTACTGGTGGAGAGGCTGCTGGTGAGGGCAGGAAGAAAAAGGAAAGAAAGAGAGGGAGATGGTGCAAGAAAGTAGATCCCATGGCAGAATTTGAGAAGCTCTCCTCTGAGGAAGAAGAGGATGCTGCACCAGCACCCAAAGCTCAAAATATGACGGGAGATGCCATCAAGTCTGGGGCTGCCCCTTCAAAGCCCAAGACTGCCCCCAAAGCTTTTGCTCCAGCCCCAAGACTGCACCAAAGAGGAGCACAAGAAACATACTAGATGCTGAGAAGAACAAGGCCCCGGTGCCTGAGATTGAAGAAGAAGAAGATGTTTAAGCCCAAGTTCTTAGGAAGCTCAAGCCCAAGATCCTTGACCATGATGACAATCATCCAGTGGCAGAAAATATGAAAGTCAGAAAAGATGCAGGACTCGGATTGTGGAGAGAATCAGATACATATGTTGTGAGGAGAAGGACTGCTGTGGACTATAGGTTTCACATCAAGGAGCAGCAGGACTTCTATGAGACTATTCTGTTAGACAAGAAACCCATAGTATGTGACATGAAGTGGGCAGACTGGAAGTACATCAACAACAATGAATACCACTTCCCAGAAGTGCATGAAAGTTTCAGACTATGTGGAGTAGATACTTTTGTGGGTCAGAAACTCACCAAGTGGAATGATGAGCTCATTATGCAATTCTACTCTATAGCTCATTTCTATCCCGATGGAAGGATTGTATGGATGTCTGAAGGTACAAGGTACCAATCAACAGTTGCTGAGTGGGCCAAGCTGATAAATGCCCCTGCAGAGCATGAGGATGACATAGATGTCTATGCCAAGGAGAAGAAAGATCACAACTCCATGGCCAACATGTATAAGGAGATTTCTGACAAAGCCTTGGAGACTCACAAGATGGGCTCTGTGTACTATTTGTTGTCTGGACTGGCCACTATTAACACTATCTTGAGGCACACCTTGTTGCCCAAATCAGGAGATCACAGGATGATCATAGGCCACTCAATAAATTTGCTGCAATTGGTTGATGTGCCCCAGAAGTTTAAGGTGATGAGTTTGATTGTTGAGACAATCAAGAGGACAGCTGCTGACCAGAAAAGATCATGTGGGTATGCTCCACACATCCCAATGCTCATCATCTCCAAGATGGGCACATGCACATACTTGTTGGACAAGGAACACCTTCCCTTGAGGCCTGACTTTGAGGACAACACAGTTGTCATGAATGATGAAGATCCCACATCTGTAGAGGCTCAAGAGAAGAGGGAGAAAGCAAAAGCTGAGAAGGCAGCAAAGATGCCAAGTGCTGAAGAGGCTTCACAAGTTTTCCTCAAGTCTACGCAAGATCAACTTGGATATCTTATTCAAGCAACTTTGAGGATTGAGAAAGGATTGGCCACCCTGACTCGGAATCAAGAGAGCCCGGAGTTTCAATTATTCAGATGCACGGTAAAATCCTCTTTATTCCGAAGTGGTCTTAGTTGTCTGATATCTTGTACTTCTTGGAGTGGTCTCATCAGTCTAATCTTCGTGTGGTCAAAAGGGGAAAGGGGTATAGTCTAACTAAAAGGGAATATTTGGTAAAGCTCGAAAAAGAAGAGAGGTAAAAGATTTTTTGAAAATAAAGTTTTAAAGAAAATCTTTCCTATGGACTTGCCAGTTTCTAGGGTCATGTCCTACAGTCAACATGTGCTCTGATCCCATCTTGTAGCGACCCGACCCGAATGGATCGAAGTCTCTGTGCTTAAGTGTCATCCCTGGATCGGTATGCTGACACACACAGTACTCGAGGATTTATAACAGAGGTAAATTGTCACATCCTAGCTAGTTCATGCATTAGAGTGTTGCATCATGTCTACTTTTCACAGAAACTTGAAATGGGGATGCCAGAAACCCCCAGCACCCCCGCTGAACACAACTAGGGTTTACTAAAATCCTTTTCAATGAACCTGAAATGCCCTCCATAAATGTTCATCATCTTTGGTCCTGGCTAAAACCTCTGCCAAAAATGGTTTCATATTTTGGAGGCCATTCTGGATTTTTGCACCAAGCCATAAGTATTTGCATTTGGGCAATTTAAATCCTATAAATATTTTCAAATGCCCAAATAATCTTGAAGGTATTTTTAGGCTGTTGAGAATAATTTCAAATGTGCCTCTGAATATTTTCAGGTTTTTCCTAAATGGAATAGTATTTCTACTATTTCAAAACACAGAACAGAAATAAATAAAAAGGAAAACAGAAGGCAGAGAAGGAACTTACCTGGCAGCCCACCTGGCGGCCCAGCACTGTGCTGGCCCATGGCCAGTCAGCTGCTTGCTCCCGCCAGAGCAGGCACAGAGGTGATGCCGGCGTGCGCGAGCTCGCCACGGTGCCACCTGCTTGCCGCCTCACCCGTGGACGAGCTGGACGACCTCCACGTCGCGCCCCCGAGCCCCTGGACACCCCCATTCGCCCCCATCGCCTCTCCCTCGCTCTCTCTCGCCATGGCCGACGCAGCCGCTGCCACCTCGCCGGAGTAGCCGTAGCCACCGCCATCCCCGAGTTACCTGACCGTGTCCAGCAGCTCCGCCGTCGCCTTCTCCTTCGAGCAAGTCGAGCCCCGAGCACTCGCTTGCCCCGAAGCCACTGCTTCGACCTCGCCTTCACCGCCCACCGCCGGAGATCCCCTTCGCCGTCACCACCGCAGCAGTTCGTCCCCGACAGCGCCACCTAGCTCATCGCCTCTACCGTGAGCTTCTGCCCCTTCCCCATCCTCTCATTCTTGCTGCCGCCCCTTGCATCGACCGTAACCAGCAGCACCGCACACGCCGCCGCACGAGCTCGTCGCCGACGAGGCTCCGGCCATCCAACGGTCGCACCACCATGGCCGTTAGCTTCACTGCATCGCCAGGAGCCCGTAGCACCATCGCACGCCCCTCGCCGTCCTCTCTAGCGACGGGTTCGACTACACCCGTACCCCGGCAGCCGCACAGCTCATCGCCGGCGTCGATTCCGGCGACCCCGAACTCCACCACCACCACCAGTCGATGCGGCTCGTTCCCAGGTGCGAGTAGATGCTCTCCGCCGCCCTTTTGGTCACCGGAGCACGGATCCCGCACCCCACCGCCGTGTCTGGACGTCGCCGGCGGCTAAACGCCGGCGAGTCAGCGTGGTTTGACCACGGGTTTGACTCCCCAGAGTCACTGACAAGTGGGGCCCGCCTGCTAATTAACCTGGGTTAGATTTAAGTTAATCCTAATTAGTTAATTATCTAACAGTGACACTGACACAGGGGACCCACACGTCAGGTTTGACCTGGACAACCCCGTTGACCGCTGATGTCATCATGACACACTGCTGACGTAATAAGTAACTTTATTACTGGAATTATTCTTATACAGGAAATTCCAGAAATTATCACAAACTTCAAAAAATCATAGAAAATAATCTATAGCTCAGAATGAAAAGATTTATATATGAAAAATGATCAAAAAAATCCATTCTATCCATCTGTACTGGTTTCATGCATGTTTAAGCAAATTAACCCACTGTTTAATGCAGAACAAGATAAAGCACTAACATGGGCCATTTATGAACTTGGAATTTGAATCTTTGATTCAAAATAGTCCAAACCCATCTAGTCTTAGTTGCATTAGCCCAATACATCCATTTTGCCATGTCTCATGCATGCATCATATTGTTGCACTTGCTTGGTGTTGATTGTGCTTCGATGTGTTCATTGTGGTAGGTTCTACCTCCGAGGATATTCACGAGTATCCAACTGAAGGGCAGTATCCCACCACCACTCCGTCAGGCAAGCAACCCATTGATCATTTCGATACAAACCCATCTTCTCGCTTCTGCTCTCATTTACTGCATTAAGACAATGCGATTCAAACTGCTGTGTGTTGCGGTAGTTGAACCCACTTTCCTTTGCGTGACCTGTCATTGCCACAATAACTAGATGAAACCCACTAGCATGTGTAGGAGTTGATTGAGCCATGTTGTGTTCCTACAATGCTATGCTTGCTACGCTTAGAGTCGTGTCAGGTCTGGCTCATCAGGGTGATGAACTAGAGTGAAAGCGTGTGTCGGTAATGAGAGTGAGGTGTTGAACACGATTTGGTAACGGTATCGATGGGAGGCCATGTAGGAGTACATGGTGGGTTGTTTCATTGAGACCGTCCTAAAGAACTGAGATCTGTATGCGTGATTTAAGATTCAGCTACTACCACGCATTGGGCCCGAAACCAATGGACCCCCTCGGCTTCTTAATCACCCTTGTCCTCTGTCCAGGAGTTGCACGTAGTTTCTGGTGTTTGTAGTAAGCTGGAGGCCGTGGACAGCGCTGACCAAGGGGTGGGCTGTGATGCGGTAGGCTCGTGGCCCGGTGTACCGAGTCGCCCGTTTGGTGTCTCGGGAACCCTGCACACATCGTTCGGGGCCGTATGTGGAAACCTCGGCCGGACTCCCTGCGGATGGAACCTGAATAGGCGATAAACCTGGACTAGAGACTCGAGTGTTTAGGTAGGCTATGGCCGACACCCTCGCTGGGCTTCCGCTTGAAGGTTGCCGAGTACACACTGTGTAAACGGTGGTAAGTGGTGAGAGCGTGTGTGACGAAGTACACCCCTGCAGGGTATAAAACTATTCGAATAGCCGCGTCCGCAGTAAGGGACTACTTGGTCGCTTATGCAGTTCATAGACAAGTAAATGGATACTACTAAAAGCCTCAAGATAAGTGTGAGTACCGCGGATGGCCCTCTCGTGGGATGACGAGGGAGGATCCACGGTAGAGTATTGAAATGGTGATTAGTGGACTCGTGTGCGAAAAATATTTTACAAGTGGTGTCTCGTAGGATAGCTTAGCCAAGAGTCAAAGCTGGCTTGCTGCAATAACTCCACTACCTTCTTGAGAATGAACATGTATAGTAAGATCTGTGGTAAGACTTGCTGAGTACCTTTGTACTCATGTTGCTTCAATTACTGTTTTCAGACGACAACACCGCCCCTTCCGATGGGTTCTATGTAGAACTCGACGACGATGAGTGACTTGCCACCCAGGTGGTGATCTAGGCTTGTGAAGGGCCTACGTAGATAGACAGGCTTCGTCAAGCCTTCTTTCTTTCTAGTGTCTGTACCCAGACAAGTTGCTTCCGCATGTGTTTGTATGATTGTATGACTTGAGTGTCGGGTCATGTGACCCCTATCTGTATGAACAAGTTATGTAAGGCTCTCTGGAGCCCTTTAAATAAAGTACTTTGAGTTGTAGAGTTTTGTTGTGATGCCATGTTGTAATTGCACATATCGAGCATATTGTGTGTGTGATTGAAATGCTTGGTATGTGTGGGATCCGACAATCTAGTTGTTTATCCTTCGCAGCCTCTCTTATGGGGAAATGTAGTCTAGTGCCTCCTTGAGCCATAGTAGTCCGCTACAGCCCGGTTCACCGGAGTCCTGCTAGCCCAGCACTACTGCTCTGGACACTTGACTGGCCGGCATGTGATTCATATCGTTCCTGTGTCTGTCCCTTTGGGGAAATGTCACGCGGTGACATCCGGAGTCCTACCTAGCCTGCTACAGCCCGGGTTCCCGGAGTCCTGTTAGCCCAGTGCTACAGCCCGGATTCACACGCTACTGACCGACACGTTCAATGTTGATTCATGTATGCCTGTCCCCATACGTTAGTGCCGCTTTGGGTTCACGACTAGCCATGTCGGCCCGGGTTCTCTGTCATATGGATGCTAGCGACATTGTCATATACGTGAGCCAAAAGGCGCAAACGGTCCCGGGCCATGGTAAGGCGACACCCGTGGGAGCACCGTGCGTGAGGCCGCAATGTGATATGAGGTGTTACAGGCTAGATCGGTGTGACTTAGAATCGGGGACCTGACAGCGTTGGCATCAGAGCCGGACTGCCTGTAGGTGCGTTAAGCCAAACTGGTCGATGTCGAGTCTAGAAATGCTTTAGTTATATGTAGGGGAATTGATTGTGGGAGGGAACGTAAGGCGCTTTTACTCCTTTACCTTATGCCCTCTGATCTGAGTCATTCTCTTCTCATTCTACGTGGGTTGAGGACTAGGCTCTCTTCTCTCTATCAGGTTCACGTGTTACTAATCCGTAGTAACTTATAGGATTGTTGGTTCCATGCTTCGGTTCAGTTTCTACTACCTTAGTATGTTGTCGGTTGAACCAGAACCTTGATATGATGTTGTTGAGTGGTATTGCAAACTGTTGCGAATGTCTCAAATCTTTTTCCGAGCATTTACAGCCGTTATGCTGTCCGAATTCTCCTAGAAATACTAATGCCTTGCATTATTCCGTGCTTTCAGATGGCCACCCGTTCCCAGAATCAAGTGGTTCGTCTGACCCGGTGCCTCGGCCTACCTGGTCACACGGCCATGCTGGTCCGAGTGATGGTTGAGACAGGCTATCGGTGGTATCCTGAGCATACCGTCGAGGAGCAGTTTCGAGACTTTAATCAAAGCCAATATTTTTGCACAGTCAGGATTTACCCTTCCTATCCTGGAGCTACTGAACCCCTCCATTGCTCTTATGGACTTGGGGTTACCATCGAGATGTCCGTGCAGGATGCAGCTTACTCGATGATGACTATCATGCGAGCCAGAACTGCCTTGCTTCAGAACACTGACTTCCGCTATATGCCAGCATCACTCCCTGGGGCATAGGGGTACTATCAGGCTACCTACTATGATCCTACCCATGAGGATTCACTACTCCGCACCACCACCGAGATGCTTGAGGACAAGGACCGTGAGAATCGTGCCTTGCAAATGGAGCTCTTTAATGCCCGTTCTGATCACTGGGCCACTCTGACACGGTTTGCACCTGCCGTGCAGGCCGGGTATATGGACATGAGGGACTTGTACCCCGTGCGGTCTGGTCTGCCAGAATGTATGGTATGGCGTGATGTAGGAGGCATCACCCCTCCTCGTGGACCCCGTCTGCCACCGTTTGTTGGACCAAGGCCACACCCGAGTCCTTATGGACCGCAAGCTCCACAGGACCGACTGTTTCCAGATGATCATGTTCAGCTCCCAGGACATGGTGGTGACTTCTATGAAGATTACTACGGAGACGTCTGAGTTGGTAGTAGTTCCACTAGTATTGTAACAGCTGTATTCCCCACAGTCCTGCGTGTCTTGTGGGATACGACTTGGTGTGTATCACGTTCCGGAGGTGTAGAAAAATAATGTATAGGAGCTTGGAATGCCTCTGATGAGATGTATCGTCTTTTCATCGTAGCTGTACTCTAGCCTGGGCTTGTACTAAACTATGTATGGTGTGTATGACCGTTGGTATATATATGTCAGTTTCTATATTACCATGTCATACTGATGATCATCTCTGCATTCCGTGTTATCCATTACATTCCGCATTTCCCTGCCAAGATTTAGCCATCCTTGTCTAAATCGTTGTTTTGTTTCTCCTAGGATGGTTAACACCCGCAACAACCCTGCTGTCCAGGCGCAGGGTGAAGCCAATGCAGTTGGGGGGAGAATCTGCCTCAACCGCCTTCTCTGGCCGAAGTCATGCTGGAGGCAGAAAGAAACAAGCGTGAGACTAACCGCTTGCTAGAGCGAATTGAGCAGAATACTGCACGTCACCAGAGGAACGACTTGGTGTCCATCAATGACTTTATCAAGTTGTACCCACCAAAGTTTAACCATTCCGTCGAGCCCCTTGATACGGATGATTGGCTTCGCAGCATCACCCATAAGCTACGTTTTGCCAACGTAGCCGAAGCTGATAAGGTTACCTACACTGCCTATCACCTCGAAGGCCCTGCTAGCCTCTGGTGGGAAAACTTTGAGGCTATGCGCCCAGCCGGCCAAATCACTACTTGGGCTGAATTCAGTGAGGCTTTCCGTGAGCATCATATTCCGGAGGGTCTCATAGATCGTAAGCGGGAAGAATTCTGCAACTTCACCCAAGGCAGACTGACCGTGGATGCATACGGCCGTGAGTTTGGAAATCTAGCACGCTATGCTCCTGAAGAGGTATCCACCGACGCCAAGAAGCAGGCAAGGTTCCGCAAGGGACTTAGCCCCGAGCTTCGCCGTGATCTTCGTCTGCACAAGTGCACCTCTTTCCAGAAATTGGTCAATAAGGCCATCAGTGCTGAGACAGGACAGACTGACTATGACGCTACACGCAAGCACTCTCGCGATTTTGGTTCCTCATCCGGCTCCGGATCTCAGAAGCGCCGGGTCTGGATTCCAAACACTGCTCTGCCACCTAGGTTCACTCCGAGGCCATCCTTCGAGGCGCCTCGCCCCAACCAGCAGTATGCACCGCCCAAGGTCTATGGTGGCCCCACTGCTAATGCTGCTCCATGCCCCAATGTTGTGACATGCTTCAAGTGTGGAGAAACGGGTCACTATTTGCGCGAGTGCCCCCGAAACAACCCCAATCAACCTGGACAGTCCGTTGGCCGTGGTAAGCCAGCAGGAAGGACTTACTACGCCAAGCCAGCCACCACTGCACGTGGCAATGTCAACTATGTTTCAGCTGAAGAAACTCATGAGGATCCCAATGTTGTCCTTGGTACGCTCCTTGTTAATTGCCATCCGGCAACTGTTCTTTTCGATACTGGAGCATCTCATTCATTTATCTCTGAGAGCTATGCTCGATTGCACAACACCACATTTAGTGACATGCCCACCTCCATGGACATTCAAACTCCTGGTTCTAGATGGAAAACCTCTAGGATAAGCCATGGAAATGAAATTCTTGTCGACAGATTGGTCTTCCTTGCATCACTAATAGCTCTCAAGTCCTCGGACATAAATATCATCTTGGGTATGGACTGGATGTCAACTCATTATGCTAAGATTGATTGCTCTACTAGAACTGTTCAACTCACCCATCCGTCGGGCAAGACAGTCAATGTTCTGACCCGAGTGTCTAAGCGTCAGCTTTACTCATTAAATGCCAACCCTCTTCTAGACCTTGAAGATGTTCCGGTAGTCCGTGACTTCCCGGATGTCTTCCCAGAAGAACTGCCAGGTATTCCACTTGACAGGGATGTCGAGTTCGTGATAGACCTTGTTCCAGGAACCGTCCCAATCTCTAGAAGACCTTATAAGATGGCACCCCTAGAGCTAGCCGAGCTTAAGAAACAACTCGATGAGTCCTTGAAAAAGGGTTTCATTCATCCTAGTTCTTCTCCGTGGGCTTGCCCCGTCCTCTTCGTCAAGAAGAAGGATGGTACGGATCGGATGGTTGTAGATTACCGACCTGTCAACCTAGTCACTATCAAGAACAAGTATCCGCTCCCCAGGATCAACGACCTGTATGATCAGCTCGCTGGATCCTCAGTCTTCTCTAAAATGGATTTGAGGTTGGGCTACCATCAAATCAAAATTAAGAACGGGGACATTGCTAAAACGGCCTTTGTTACTCGTTATGGCCAATACGAGTATACCGTCATGTCTTTCGGTTTAACCAATGCTCCAGCCACCTTCCCTCGGTTAATGAACTCAATCTTCATGGAGTATTTGGATAAATTCGTTGTAGTATACCTCGATGATATACTCATCTACTCCAAGAATGAGGAAGAACATGCCGAGCATCTAAGGCTAGTATTGACGAAACTTCGAGAGCATCGCCTTTATGCTAAGTTCTCTAAGTGTGAATTCTGGTTGCCAGAAGTGACCTATCTAGGCCATGTAATCTCTGGTAAGGGTATTGCTGTCAATCCCGAGCGAGTTCAAAGCCATCCTTGACTGGACTCCACCTGAATCGGTCAAGCAAGTTCGGAGTTTCCTTGGCTTAGCGAGCTACTGTCGCCGCTTCGTCGAGAATTTCTCCAAGGTTGCTAAACCTCTAACTGAACTCCTCAAGAAAGATAAAAAGTTCGAGTGGACCCCACAGTGCGAGTTCAGCTTCCAGGAACTGAAAAGACGCCTGACATCTGCTCCCGTACTCATACCACCAGATTTTTCTAAGGACTTTGTTATCTATTGCGACACCTCGCGACAAGGACTAGGTTGCATACTCATGCAAGATCGTCACGTGATTGCCTACGCTTCCCGACAGTTGCGTCCACATGAGGATAATTATCCCACACATGATCTAGAGCTTGCAGCCGTAGTCCATGCACTCAAAACACGGCGACATTACCTTCTCGGTAATCGTTGCGAGATTTTCACCGATCACCAAAGTCTGAAATACATTTTCACCCAACCGGATTTGAATCTCAGGCAAAGACGTTGGGTCGAGTTGATCACAGATTACGACTTAGGAATAACTTACACCCCGGGCAAAGCCAACGTCATGGCTGATGCGCTAAGCCGTAAATCTTACTGTAACAACTTGTTGTTACAACAAAGGCAACCACTTCTCCATGAGGAATTCTGTAAGCTTAACCTTCACATTGCTCCTCGAGGGTTCCTATCCACCCTGGTGGCGAAACCTACCCTTACGGATCAGATCATCAAAGCTCAGAAGGTAGATCCGGGAATCTCCTGTATTAAAAGAAACATCAAGAAAGGAGTTGCGGATTGTTTCTCCGTTGATGACCAAGGTGTTGTGTTCTTTGGAGACCGCCTGGTGGTTCCCAAGGTACGCAACCTGAGGCGATTGATCCTTAAGGAAGCTCATGAATCTCCTCTCACCATTCATCCCGGTAGTACCAAAATGTATCAAGACCTACGCCAGAGGTTTTGGTGGACTAGGATGAAGAGAGAAATTGCTCAATACATTGCTAATTGCGACGTCTGCCGTCGTGTTAAAGCAGAGCATCAACGGCCTGCTGACACCCTTCAGCCTTTGGCTATTCCTGAATGGAAATGGGATAAAATCGGTATGGATTTCATTACCGGGTTTCCCAGGACCAAGAGAGGGAATAATGCTATCTTCGTTGTTGTCGATCGTCTTTCCAAAGTAGCCCACTTCCTACCTGTTCGTGATAGTATAACCGCGAGCCAGCTAGCTGACTTGTACATCTCCCGAATAGTGTCTCTTCATGGTGTTCCATTGGAAATTAACTCAGACCGTGGAAGTCTCTTCACCTCTCGATTCTGGGAAAGTTTCTAGAATGCTATGGGAACTCGTCTCTCCTTTAGCACCGCCTTCCACCCTCAATCAAGTGGTCAGGTAGAACGAGTTAATCAAATTCTGGAGGATATGCTCCGAGCTTCTGTCATCTCTTTCGGCATGGATTGGGAGAAATGCCTTCCATTCGCCGAGTTCGCTTATAACAATAGTTATCAAGCTAGCTTGGGCAAAGCTCCTTTCGAGGTTCTCTATGGACGAAAATGTCGAACGCCTCTTAACTGGTTAGAAACTGGGGAAAGACAACTCTTTGGCCCGGATATGATTCAGGAAGCAGAAGAGCAGGTTCGCATTATTCGTGAGAAATTGAAAACAGCCCAATCTCGCCAAAAGAGCCATTATGACCGCAAACATAAGGCTATGACTTTTGAGGTTGACGAGAAGGCTTACCTTCGGGTTACCCCTTTAAAGGGAACCCATCGATTCGGTATTAAAGGCAAATTGGCTCCTTGTTACATTGGACCCTTTCGCATTCTTGCCAAGCGAGGAGAAGTTGCCTACCAATTGGAACTACCTCCGCATCTTTCCAAGGTTCATGACGTCTTCCACGTTTCTCAACTCAGGCGTTGCTTCTCGGATCCTATCCGTGGAGTGGACCACGAAACGCTTGATCTCCAAGATAATCTCACATATCGGGAATATCCGTTCGAATCCTTGATCAAGCTGAGCGTACCACTCGACGCCAAAACATCAAGTTTCTCAAGGTTCAATGGTCACACCATTCCGAGAAAGAAGCTACTTGGGAAAGGGAGGATCGTCTTCGACTTGACTACCCCACCTTCTTCCCAATGGATCCTAAATCTCGGGACGAGATTCTTTTGAGTGGGGGTGAGTTGTCACATCCTAGCTAGTTCATGCATTAGAGTGTTGCATCATGCCTACTTTTCACAGAAACTTGAAATGGGGATGCCAGAAACCCCCAGCACACCCCCTGAACACAACTAGGGTTTACTAAAATCCTTTTCAATGAACCTGAAATGCCCTCCATAAATGTTCATCATCTTTGGTCCTGGCTAAAACCTCTGCCAAAAATGGTTTCATATTTTGGAGGCCATTCTAGATTTTTGCACCAAGCCATAAGTATTTGCATTTGGGCAATTTAAATCCTATAAATATTTTCAAATGCCCAAATAATCTTGAAGGTATTTTTAGGCTGTTGAGAATAATTTCAAATGTGCCTCTGAATATTTTCAGGATTTTCCTAAATGGAATAGTATTTCTACTATTTCAAAACATAGAACAGAAATAAATAAAAAGGAAAACATAAGGCAGAGAAGGAACTTACCTGGCAGCCCACCTGGCGGCCCAGCACTGTGCTGGCCCATGGCCAGTCAGCTGCTTGCTCCCGCCAGAGCAGGCACAGAGGTGACGCCGGCGTAAGCGAGCTCGCCACGGCGCCACCTGCTTGCCGCCTCGCCCGTGGACGAGCTGGACGACCTCCACGTCGCGCCCCCGAGCCCTTGGACACCCCCATTCGCCCCCATCGCCTCTCCCTCGCTCTCTCTCGCCATGGCCGACGCAGCCGCTACCACCTCGCCGGAGTAGCCGTAGCCACCGCCGTCCCCGAGTCACCTGACCGTGTCCAGCAGCTCCGCCGTCGCCTTCTCCTTCGAGCAAGTTGAGCCCCGAGTGCTCGCTTGCCCCGAAGCCACTGCTTCGACCTCGCCTTCACCGCCCACCGCCGGAGACCCCCTTCGCCGTCACCACCGCAGCAGTTCGTCCCCGACAGCGCCACCTAGCTCATCGCCTCTGCCGTGAGCTTCTGCCCTTTCCCCATCCTCTCATTCTTGCTGCCGCCCCTTGCGTCGACCGTAACCAGTAGCACCGCACATGCCGCCGCACGAGCTCGTCGCCGACGAGGCTCCGGCCATCCAACGGCCGCACCACCATGGCCGTTAGCTTCACTGCATCGCCAGGAGCCCGTAGCACCATCGCACGCCCCTCGCCGTGCTCTCTAGCGACGGGTTCAACTACACCCGTACCCCGGCAGCCGCACAGCTCGTCGCCGGCGTCGATTCCGGCGACCCCGAGCTCCACCACCACCACCAGTCGATGCGGCTCGTTCCCAGCTGCGAGTAGATGCTCTCCGCCGCCCTTTTGGTCGCCGGAGCACGGATCCCGCACCCCACCGCCGCGTCTGGACGTCGCCGGCGGCTAAACGCCGGCGAGTCAGCGTGGTTTGACCACGGGTTTGACTCCCCAGAGTCACTGACAAGTGGGGCCCGCCTGCTAATTAACCTGGGTATTTAAGTTAATCCTAATTAGTTAATTATCTAACAGTGACACTGACACAGGGGACCCACACGTCAGGTTTGACCTGGACGACCCCGTTGACTGCTGACGTCATCATGACACACTGCTGACGTAATAAGTAACTTAATTACTGGAATTATTCTTATACAGGAAATTCCAGAAATTATCACAAACTTCAAAAAATCATAGAAAATAATCTACAGCTCAGAATGAAAAGATTTATATATGAAAAATGATCAAACAAATCCATTCTATCCATCTGTACTGGTTTCATGCATGTTTAAGCAAATTAACCCACTGTTTAATGCAGAACAAGATAAAGCACTAACATGGGCCATTTATGAACTTGGAATTTGAATCTTTGATTCAAAATAGTCCAAACCCATCTGGTCTTAGTTGCATTAGCCCAATACATCCATTTTGCCATGTCTCATGCATGCATCATATTGTTGCACTTGCGTGGTGTTGATTGTGCTTCGATGTGTTCATTGTGGTAGGTTCTGCCTCCGAGGATATTCACGAGTATCCAACTGAAGGGCAGTATCCCACCACCACTCTGTCAAGCAAGCAACCCATTGATCATTTCGATACAAACCCATCTTCTCGCTTCTGCTCTCATTTACTGCATTAAGACAACGCGATTCAAACTGCTGTGTGTTGCGGTAGTTGAACCCACTTTCCTTTGCATGACCTGTCATTGCCACAGTAACTAGATGAAACCCACTAGCATGTGTAGGAGTTGATTGAGCCATGTTGTGTTCCTACAATGCTATGCTTGCTACGCTTAGAGTCGTGTCAGGTCTGGCTCATCAGGGTGATGAACTAGAGTGAAAGCGTGTGTCGGTAATGAGAGTGAGGTGTTGAATACAATTTGGTAAAGGTATCGATGGGAGGCCATGTAGGAGTACATGGTGGGTTGTTTCATTGGGACCGTCCTTAAGAACTGAGATCTGTATGCGTGATTTAAGATTCAGCTACTACCACGCATTGGGCCCGAAACCAATGGACCCCCTCGGCTTCTTAATCACCCTTGTCCTCTGTCCAGGAGTTGCACGTAGTTTCTGGTGTTTGTAGTAAGCTGGAGGCCGTGGACAGCGCTGACCAAGGGGTGAGCTGTGATGCGGTAGGCTCGTGGCCCGGTGTACCGAGTCGCCCGTTTGGTGTCTCGGGAACCCTGCACACATTGTTCGGGGCCGTATGTGGAAACCTCGGCCGGACTCCCTGCGGATGGAACCTGAATAGGCGATAAACCTGGACTAGAGACTCGAGTGTTTAGGTAGGCTATGGCCGACACCCTCGCTGGGCTTCCGCTTGAAGGTTGCCGAGTACACACTGTGTAAACGGTGGTAAGTGGTGAGAGCGTGTGTGACGAAGTACACCCCTGCAGGGTATAAAACTATTCGAATAGCCGCGTCCGCAGTAAGGGACTACTTGGTCGCTTATGCAGTTCATAGACAAGTAAATGGATACTACTAAAAGCCTCAAGATAAGTGTGAGTACCGCGGATGGCCCTCTCGTGGGATGACGAGGGAGGATCCACGGTGGAGTATTGAAATGGTGATTAGTGGACTCGTGTGCGAAAAATATTTTACAAGTGGTGTCTCGTAGGATAGCTTAGCCAAGAGTCAAAGCTGGCTTGCTGCAATAACTCCACTACCTTCTTGAGAATGAACATGTATAGTAAGATCTGTGGTAAGACTTGCTGAGTACCTTTGTACTCATGTTGCTTCAATTACTGTTTTCAGACGACAACACCGCCCCTTCTGATGGGTTCTATGTAGAACTCGACGACGATGAGTGACTTGCCACCCAGGTGGTGATCTAGGCTTGTGAAGGGCCTACGTAGATAGACAGGCTTCGTCAAGCCTTCTTTCTTTCTAGTGTCTGTACCCAGACAAGTTGCTTCCGCACGTGTTTGTATGATTGTATGACTTGAGTGTCGGGTCATGTGACCCCTATCTGTATGAACAAGTTATGTAAGGCTCTCTGGAGCCCTTTAAATAAAGTACTTTGAGTTGTAGAGTTTTGTTGTGATGCCATGTTGTATTTGCACATATCGAGCATATTGTGTGTATGATTGAAATGCTTGGTATGTGTGGGATCTGACAATCTAGTTGTTTATCCTTGGCAGGCTCTCTTATGGGGAAATGTAGTCTAGTGCCTCCTTGAGCCATAGTAGTCCGCTACAGCCCGGTTCACTTGAGTCCTGCTAGCCCGACACTACTGCTCTGGACGCTTGACTGGCTGGCATGTGATTCATATCGTTCCTGTGTCTGTCCCTTCAGGGAAATGTCACACGGGGACATCCGGAGTCCTGCCTAGCCTGCTACAGCCCGGGTTCCCGGAGTCCTGTTAGCCCAGTGCTACAGCCCGGATTCACACGCTGCTGACCGACACGTTCAATGTTGATTCATGTATGCCTGTCCCCATACGTTAGTGCCGCTTTGGGTTCACGACTAGCCATGTCGGCCCGGGTTCTCTGTCATCTGGATGCTAGCGACATTGTCATATATGTGAGCCAAAAGGCGCAAACGGTCCCGGGCCATGGTAAGGCGACACCCGTGGGAGTAACGTGCGTGAGGCCGCAGTGTGATATGAGGTGTTACAGGCTAGATCGGTGTGACTTAGGATCGGGGACCTGACATAAATCACATGTATAAAGTAATGTAAATACTATTACCTCAATCCATATAGCGGAAGAAACAACAAAGCTGTGGAGTTCCCAACAACACCAACGGCAAAGTTGAGTGTAGACCCCGTAACCCTAACGTATCACTTACTCGTCATAAGAATCCTGCAACATGAGACGTTGCAGCCATGTAGGTCAGTACATTGAATGTACTGGCAATTTCACACCATATAATAAGGAGAATGTCTATCTCTATATGCATATTTGGCTGGTGGAGGCTCTAAGTTTAAATTTCCATAAAGCTAATTTTTTCCTACAACAAAGGAATAGATTTTATTCAACTACCAAGTTTATGCCATTATTGAGAAGGTTCCTCCAACTCAATCCCAAAATTACCATGTAATAATATTAATAACCCAACAAATTCACTAGGTAAAGTGATGAGATCAACCAATAATTCAAATACCAGATACTCAAGATGTCCATAACCGGGGACATGGCTAATCATGATTAGTTTATACACTCTCCAGAGGTTTGCGCAGTTTTCCCCACAAGACTCGATCTCCTCCATCGAATTTCTCGCACTACATGATGTTTGAGAAACGGATGATCGAGAAACAGTCTTTCTGAAGCATTAACTCTTTACTCTGGGTAGACAGTACCACCTACTTTCCCCTACATCTGCTAGCCTACCACTGAAAGAGGTCACACAACATACTCAACTATGCCAGAGCCCATAATGGCTTGTGGCTGCACACGGAAGTTTCTAGCATAAATAATCTTATGACCCCTTTGAGCATGGGTGGCATTCCATAGGGTGATCACACGGGTACTCCGGGATCCCCATGGTCAAGCACTGGGTTCTCCAGGTGCCCAGGCAAACCACTGGGTGCTCCAGGGTGCGCCAACCATTCCACCCAGATGTGTATTAAAGTAACCTCCTTAAGTTTCCCTTAGTTATTATCTCTCACAACCTGCATGATTCTCACATACCAATCCACGTCTACGAGCATGGCTAAGCAATATATGACACAACGAATATTCCCGGGGTGTTTCAAAAAGGTAATAGGTTCCTACCTCATCAACTACATAGCAAATCCCAATTCCCAAATCCTACTCATGCAAATATTTGAGGGGTGAAACTAATGCATAAAAACTGGGTATGACAAGTATGATCAAAGTGTGAACTTGCATTGTACTGTTGATGAAGATTCTTCGCACTCATAATTCTGGTAGTTCTACTCGTCGCACTCCGATCAATCTATCGTAAGCAAGCAATTTTATCCACAGATAAGCAATCACTCAAAGACCCAAAATAAAATGCAAAGGAAGATTGCAAAAACTCCAAAAGAACCAAATCAAATTATTTTGCAAGACCAGATCCTTATTTTGGTGAAAAAGTGTGGTGATGGCTCAAGATGTAAGATTACGACTAGGGATTCAATTTGAAAAAGGAATCAATTGAAAAACCATTACAGTTTACAAGATATGATCAAGTGAAGCTTTGAGTTCAAATTTGAATCGTTCAAATTTGAAAAGATCAAAAGTTGAAACTAATGATTCTACTGGATGTAGGAAGTCAATATGAATATGTAGGAAAAACAATTACTAGATTGAAAATAACGGATCAAGTAATTCAACATAGCATTGAATCTGCTTAGAATTTTGTGTGATAACTGTTTGGTGGACTAGTTGAGTAACTGGCTAGGATCAAAATTATATGTTAGAAAGATGACACTGATTGTGCGAACGGAACAATTATTTCAATACGAATCCGATGCAGTTGGGTTCATCGGAAACGGAGCTATGGATAAAAGGAATATGAATATGAATGTAAACAAATATTTGAAAATTGAAAATTTCAAAAAGTTGATGCGATAGGTTCACCGGATAGGTGGAAACAAGATGAAACTATAGACGCTGGTTTCATCTAATTTGGATGAACGAGTAAAAAGTTATGGCTATTTGAAAAATCAGGGCCAAGCTGTTTTACGGAAGAAAAATAGCTACGGCTAAAAGAATTCTAGGTCTAATGTATAAATACAAAGACTAATTGATAATCCAATCATTCTATCGTACACTAGTCTAAAAATAATAAGCTATGGAAGTATAAAAAAATATGAAGAAAGATACCTTTATAAGGTAGAGAAAAGACGACTTCGGAGAGAAGAGACAACTTCCAGAAGTCCCGCCGGAGAGGAGAAATATATATTTCTTTAGTGAATCTAGTCAAACCAGAATATTGATTTAACCCGAATCGGATAATTTTTGGAGGCTCTATGGGTCTATATTTACAGGTGGAAAAGAGGTTTAGGGGTCAAAGGCTAGGCAATGTGGGACTAAACGTAGACGAACAAATAAAGCGAAGGGAATCGCATGGGCTAAAAAGCACCACGAGCCGGCCGCGCGCATGCTGCAGTTTTTTTTGCCAACGGAAAATGAAAAAGAAAAAAACTGAGAAGGAAATTGCTGGCTGGGCCTGGCGCATGTAGGAGAGAAAAAGAAAAATGATGGGGCGCCCGATGCCACCATGCTGCGCACGTGGGCAACAGTTAGTTCCAGGCGCACGCGCAATTTTTCTTTTTTTAAATAGAAACAATAAAAGGTAAAACAAAATAACAAAAATAAAAATTACATAGGCATATTATATATCAAAATTTTCAAAAAAAGATTTTCTAAAACATGACATATTTTCAGCGGCAAATAAATTCCACAAAAAAAATAAAGCAAACAGTGCTACTGGTTCATTTAAAATTAAATAAAATTAAATAAAAATATTTAAAAATGCCAAAATGATTTCAAACTCATTTTCCTCCAATTTTATACTGTAGGGAATCTTTTTACCCTTATTTCCATTTATTTTATTTTTGGAGAAAAATAATTTGAATAAAAACCAAATAACTCCAAATTGAAAATAATTTCAAAGGGACTTTAAATTTGATTTCTTTGAAACTTCGAGCTCATATTTCATACGATTTGAAGAAGTCATTTTATCTTCTCTCATGAAAATCATTGAGTTGCATAAAGTTTCTGAATTTGTAATAGTTCCAAATGGAATACAAATCTTTTCAAAACCATTTTCATTTATTTGAATGGAAGAAGTCATATCATCTTTACTCCAGGGTTTTGTGATGAAATGAAGTTGAATTCAAGGAGATCATAAATGCAAGGTGAAAGTTTTGGGAAAGTCATTTTATTCCCTCTCATTGAACTTTCAGAAAGTTTCAAATTTCACACAACAAATCACAGAAGCAATCAGTATTACTAATTAATATAACATTCCAAAATTTAGAATTTTGGGGTGTTACAAATCTACCATCCTTAAAATGAATCTCGCCCTCGAGATTCGGAGAGGCTAGAAAGAAATAGGTTAGGTTCGGGGGTCTCCTCAAAAATCCATCGATTGGCACGAAACTCTCGGGTGCTACCACCCTTAGAAACATCGTTATAGTTCCATCAAAACTCATATACTTCATCCTTATTGTTGACAGTGTCGATCTTCTCAGATCTTCAGGATAATTTCTTCTCTGGGCTTTTCCAGTAGTGGCATAACCTTTTTCCTCAATTTTGTGTCTTTTCATCTTGGTACGGTCCGTCTGTGACTGGGTCTTCTTAGCTGACGGGTCTGGCACAATTACTAAACAACTATCGATATCTCATGGTGGTCATCAATTTATGGTTTGTCCTGCAGGAAATGGGTCTGGGTTGAACCTTACCGTATATCCTACGATTGGCAAAAGTTGCCTTGTACAAAGGGAAAAATTGTCATACCATTCTAAGGTTCAAACAAGGTTTTGATTGTCGTCGCTCTACTATGGGTAAGTCACTCAGATTTACCATCCCATTTAGCAAGGCGAATAATAAGAGTAAGTCGTTATGGTGATCAATCCATCCCGCACCCAAATCATTACCTTGTATATGGTTTAGCAAATCTCGCGTTCTAACACTCGGTCATCCTCACAAGCATTGCAGAATTTCTCTTGTCGACGAACTAAGTTCGGATAAATCCATGGATTCTGCAAGCCAAACTAACATCTATCGTTCCTTCACAACTCTCAGGTTTTGCGTTAATCCTATAAGATCGTCTGTTGATAAAGTCGTAACTTCTTCCAGAGTTTTTCCTTCAGCAAGAGTGTGCTCGCTTCTTGGCAGGTCCTAGAGCCTGTGGGTTATGGGCTCACCTCTTCACATTTATAGCTTCAACTCATCCTGGGTTACAATTGCTCCATATTACCAACATTATACCTACTTTATATCCAATAGTACTTCATCTCTTCATATTCTTGGGGTATCCCACATACCGAGTTAAAACTCATACTTATTTTGTCCGACGTCCACTCCGTGGGATATCATTATCTTTTCACAGGTACTACCACCCTTGAAATGCACAAATTCTTCCAAGACCATATTTCTCATATCCTCGAAAACGGTCAAAATCTTTCTTCATATAGTAACAACTCATAAAATTCAAAATCAGTACCAACGATGCTACTTTATTTGTTTCTCAAATTATTACAATTTCCTGCATTTCCATTACATGCCTCAACTCAACACCTCAATATAAAGGAAATGTTCCCACTACTACTACTATATTTCTTTTTCGACACAACTATTTAGCACAAGTCTCCTTCTCATTGGGACAATCTTTGGCAAGTGCCCTCCTTCATTACAACGAAAACATATTACTTCTGACAAGTCTCGAGGTTTCGTTGTGATTACAAAGCCTCCATGGGTCCTCGACTTCCTTTCTGGGCAACCGCTGAAGTAGTGCCCTGAATCTTTACACCTGAAACATGTGATATGACTCAGGTCCTTCTTTGTAGAAATTGGGTTGTTCCTGGAATCCAATCTATTTCTCTTCCTAGACTTTTCCGTGCCAATCAGGGCTTCTATTTCCTATGGGTCATACTCTACTTCCACTTTTTTCCAAGTGGTTACTCTTTGCCATCCATTGATGGTTTGGTACATCCTCCACCAAGTAGCAGCACCTCTTTCAAAGCACTGAACAACATGTTGGGCCATATCCTTTCCGGCTCTAGTGTTATTCTTCATGTGATCTTCCATGTTCTGAATCCATCGGTCCAGAAAATATGAGCTCATCTGCACTCATCCTCTATTGGTTCCAAGGGTTTTGGGGTGAGATAAGAGAGATAGAGAGGGATACACACAATACAAACAATAGTTTGGAAAAGACAGATTTTATTTTGTGGCTGTCGGAAAAACATCAAACAACTGACAGCTCACAATCATCGCATCTAACATAAGTATATAACAAGGGTTCGGTCTTATTCTGATTGTGCTTGCTGATCTTCTCAAGCTCTTCTGCCAGGTTATTTCTGTTGACGCGAAGTCTCTCGTGACGTACTTTAATATTCGGGAGTTGCATTCCAAACTTCTGGGTTTCAACATCCTTAGCATGAACCTTGGTCCTACTGTCCTTCAGTTCCTGAAGAATCTCCTGTATCTCGAGGTTCTGCTTCAGCTTGGCTACTTTCAGCTTCTGGGTCCTGAGTTCTTCATGAAATGCTTCCTTGTCAAATTCAGCTTCTTGAAGGTTCATCTTAAAATTCTTGATGTAATACTCCAGATCCTAGCGACACACCAGCTAAGGTTAAAACTTCATCTTTTGCTAATTAGGTGCTCCATTAGCCCTTTTGGCATCCAATCCTTCCTAAGAGATGCATGCTTAATTCAACACGGTGACAATAGCATAAGAGGGCGATAACATCTTGGATGGCCGTGTTTATGCCCATGTTATTGCCATCAGCTATCATTCTATAGTTGATAGCTCCTACCTTAGGGTTTCCTTGACAAAAAAACTTTAAGTTTTAACGCTCCATGCTCCGGTCTTTCTCCGACACACCTTGATCTCGGGTATTGACAGCTTCAATAGTCTGACAAGTTCCATCAGGGTAGCCTTCCTAGGTCATACCAATCTGGTAATTCTTCGGAGCCTTCAAATTCTCTGAGCCTTCGGAGTATTCAACCGTTGCAGTTCCAATTATTCAGATGCACGGTAAAATCCTATTTATTCTGAAGTGGTCTTAGTTGTCTGATATCTTGTACTTCTGTAACATCCCAAAATTCTAAATTTTGGAATGTTATATTAAATATATAGTTTTGATTGTTATTGTGATTGTGGTGTGGTTGCTAGTGCGAAATTGAGTGAAATTTGAAAGTTTTTGAAAGTTAACTGAGAGGGAATAAAAGGACTTTCCCAAACTTTCATCTTGCTTTATGATCTCCATGAATTCAAATTTATTTCATTATAAAACCCAAAAGTGAAGATGATATGACTTCTTCCATTTAAATAAATGAAAAGGGTTTTGAAAAGACTTGAATTCGATTTGGAAATATTTCAAATTCAGAAAATTTAAGCAACTCAATGATTTTCATGAGAGAAGAAAAAAATGTATTCTTCAAATTATATGAAATATGAGATGGAAGTTTCAAAGAGTCAAATTTAAAGTCCCTTTGAAATTATTTTCAATTTGGAGTTATTTGGCTTTAATTCAAATTATTTTTCTTCAAAAATAAAATATATGGAAAATAGGGTAAAATGATTCCCTACATTAGAAAATTGGAGAGAAATAAAATTGAAGTTATTTTGGTATTTTTAAAATAATTTTTATTGGATTTTATTACAACAGTAGCACTCTTTGCTTTATTTAAAAATTTGTGGATTTTATTTGACGTTAGAAGAATGTTCCTGTTGTAGGAAATCTTTTTCTGAAAATTTTTATATATAATATGATTATATTACATTTTTATTTGGTTTTATTTTTTTCTTTTGATGTGTCTGTGTTTTATGAAAAAAGCGTTTTTTTATAAAAAAAGGGGGCCAGCCGCGCTAGGCCAGCGCCAACCAACCGACCCAGCAGCAATTTCGGCCCGTGGCCTGCCTTCCTTGCCGAAGAGGTACGCACGCACACCTCGCTCGCCTCTGCAGCCACCGACAGGTGGGACCCACCTGTTGGGTCGTCTTCATCCTCTCGCCGGAGTCCCGCGCGTCCACGCCTCGCCGGCGCTGTTTGAATCCGTCCCGGATTCTATCCCGAGCGTGTCCCCTCTCCCACGAAAGGTCCTATATAAATACACACGCCCCAGGCCTCGTTTTCCCTCAATCAATTCTGCCCGAGCCCCTCTCCATGCCCCGCGCGAACTCGCCGGAGATCCGCTGCCCAGCCCCGCGCCGTTCCAACGCTGCAGCCGAGCGCCGACACCGCTGTTGCCTTCGCCTCGACGCGCCGCCCTTCTCCGAGCCCTCCGCCGTCGCCGCCGACCCCGGAGCAGCCATCCCTGTCCGAGGCCGAAGCCGTCGCCGTCAACTGCCGCGGTAACGCCCCGTCTCCCCTCGTCCGTTATATCGTAGATCTAGGGCTAGGATTAGATCATGTTTTTTTTCTTTTCGAACGGTTTTCTGCTTTTTAGTGAATGTTCGCTAGTTAAGCCTCTAGAGCGAACAATTTCATCGCTTAGGTCCCTGTAGCGGACGTTCGTCTGATAGAATTTTTCTTTTTATTTTAGTTTTTGGCCAGGGACCTAGGTGTAATTAGTTTTCTTACAGATTAGTCCTTGTTCTTCCAACGATCACAACTTTTTGCTCGTTTATCCAAATCCAACGAAACCAACGCCCACTTATGATACCCTCTATCCAGATAATCAACTTGAACATATTTTTTAAAGTATAAAATTTGGTTTCAAATAGATTTGAATTCGAACTTCTCTTGATCGTAGTTTCAGTTTCGTAGCTCCGATTCGATTGATTCTTTTTGCAAATCAAATCTCTTCACTTGAACTTTCAGTTTGGATCTTTTATTTTGAGTTTTATCTTTGCATCTTATGCTTGAGTGCTTATGTATGCTATTGCTTGTTCACGATAGAGTTTCCGGAGTGCGAGGCTTGGTACTACGAATCACTAGGGTTTTCATATCGTCAGCAAGGCAAGTAACACTTTGATCATATCCCATTATTACCTAGTTTTTATGCATTAGTTTCAATCCTCAAACATTGCATGGTTAGGACTAGATAACATGTGGGTATCGGGAAGTAGTTGATGAGGTAGAACATATTATCTTTTATTTCAAACCCTGGGTGTTATTACGTTATGCTTATACTTCTATGCTATGCTCGTAGACGTGGATTGGGTTGAGTGTATTCATGAAAGATGTGAGAGTTTATTGTTAACTAAGATTTAACTTAAGGTGGCTACTCTAATAGACATCTGGGTGGATTGGTTGGGGCACCCTGGAGCACCCAGTGGTTGTCCGGGCACCTGGAGCAATCCAGTGTTGTCCTAGGATATCCCGGAGTACCCGTGTGATCATCTTATGGTTTGCCAGCTAGGCTCAAAGGGATCATAAGATTATTCATGCTAGAAACTTCCATGTGTAGCCACAAGCCATTATGGGCTCTGGCATAGTTGAGTAAGTGTGGGAATCCTTTACATGATGGGCTAGCAGATGTAGGGGATTGTAGGTGTACCGGCCTATCTATCGGTTAAGGGGACCTCTTCGGAAAGACTGTGTCTCGGTCATCCGTTTCTCAAACACCATGCAGTGCGAGAAATACAACAGAGGAGATTTAGTCTTGTGAGGGAAGAGTGCGCAAATCTCTGCAGAGTGTACAAACTAATCATGATTAGCCGTGTCCTCGGTTATGGACATCTTGAGTATCTGGTACTTGGATTATTGATTTGATCTCATCACTATATTTAATGAAATAGTTGGGTTATTAATGATTTGGGATTGAGTTGGGGTTACCTTCTCAATGTTTTCAACGAACTTTGTAGTTAAATAAAATATATTCCTTTGTTGTAGGGAAAAATTAACTTTATACAAAAATTAAACTTTGAGCCTCCACCATCCAAATATGCATGTAGTGATAGCTATTATTTCTCATTGCTCTATGGTGTGATATTGCCACTACATTCAATGTACTGACCTACATGGCTGCAACGTCTCATGTTGCAGGGTTCTTACGACGAGTAAGTGATATGTTAGGGTTACGATTTCTACACTCAACTTTGTCGTTGGTGTTGATGGGAATCCACAACCTTGTTGTTACTTCCGCTATATGGATTGAGGTAATAGTATTTACGTTACTTTATACATGTGATTTACCTTTGTGATAAATCCTCGAGTGCTGTGTGTGTCAGCATACCGATCCAGGGATGACACTTAAGCACAGAGACTTGACCGTCTGAGGTCGGGTCGCTACAAGATGGTTCCTAGACAACCCGAATCTCGAGGAGGACATTCATCTTAAGGGGGGGTAGGTTTGTAACATCCGAATTTTCAATTTGGATGTTATACATAGGTCATCATATGCATATCATATTTTTATTGCATTTTGGTCGTGATCCCAGAAATCTTAAGCAACTCAATGACCCAAGGAGAGAGTTGGAGATTTCACAAATTTTCATATTTGATTTTTTTTTCAAATTTGAAAAGAGGATCAATTTGATTTTAATATTTTTCTCTCCAATTATTTCCAATAATAAAAAAATGTGAGAAAATAAAATGACTTCTTCAACAAGAGAGAAATATTAGAGAAGAAATTTTAAAATCAAATTATTATTTTATTTGAATTAGAGAAAAATATGCATTTTTTAAAATTGCATTTTAGGCCAGAAAAATGTTCACCTTGTCCTAAATATTAGGTTTGGACGGTGAAAATTATTATTTTAAGTATTTTTAGAATTCTTTTATATTTTATTAGGATTTATTTTCTTCAGGCGAAATTTATTTTGTAAAAAAAAATCTCCTGGGCCGGCCCAGCCGCGCCACCGCCTCCTTCCCCGTGCCGCCGCCGGACTCCAGGAGGAGTCCGAGCCGGACTCCGGCGCCGACTGCGACCCCCTCCCCAAGCTG